>NC_084748.1:9209388-9254388 GCF_033978785.1 Entelurus aequoreus
TATTCATAGACTGAGGAACTTTTTATCCACGTCCTTGTTTACGAGTTCATCCAGGCGACTGATTGGATTCGGCGTCGCACCAATCACACTCACAACAACAACAACAACAACAACTCTGCAGGAAGTCAAAGTATTTGATGATCTCACTCTCTGACTTCATCATTCAATATTGACTCAATATTCCACTTCCTGTCTACTCTTCTTCTTCATTCCACGTACTTCAGGTCTTTGTCCTCAGTCCCACTAAGAAGCAGGACTGGGCTTCAGTCAGGACTTAGACCCGGCTCGTCTCATATCATGTCATGTCCCATACAAGCAACCTTGCATCTTTCCTCATAGTTCAGTCAAGCCATTTACAAAGTAATATGCTAGCAGCTACACCACAGCTAAGCACACAAGCTAGACATAGGTAATGATCATTGAACAATACTGCACATTTGCCTGTATAAACACCTTCTAAATCATCACAGTTGCATATTTCTCACACATTAGAAAGTATCCAGTAACAAGCGTGTCCGCATCATGCAACTTCTTCAATAGTTGTGACTACTAGGTGTCGCCATGAAAACAAGTACCACTCCACTTCCTCTTCAAGACAGCATAAGTCCACCCCAGACGGTTAATAATAAATAGGTTAGTGTTTTTAACCTCTTAAGGCCCAAGCTGTTTGTTTACATGCTTCTTTTTTTATTTCTCTTTGCTATTTGGGTAATGGACCCTAATTAGAATAAAAACTAAGAATCATCTTTTGATATGATGTACTTAGTCCATAAGTACACAAACGTGTACTTCATGTTTAGTGACATGCTAATTCTTATTTTTACTCTTTTTTTTCTCCAAATTCCATTGTATGTCATACTCTTCTGACACCACCAGATGGCAGTATAAGTGTCCACATAAGTGGCCATAAGACCCCAATTCAGTAGGGTACACAATTTTGGAAATAAGAGCTGAAAGGTGCTGTCCACGCATGTGGCCACTAAGCCTTTAGAGGTTAAATACCTATTTGATTATTTCACTTTTCTAACGTTACACACCACTAAATAATGCGAGTATGTATGATATCTTATCGGATAATAGTATCGTATTGAAGGTAAATACATTGTATCGGGACACTTGTAGTTAAAAGTTAGGGTTTGCTATTGGTAGAAACTTTTGAACCCGTATCAGGGGCCCCGTTGGGCCCTAAACATGTCTGTAAGTGCCACTTTTCCCAGGGGTCAATTTTCTCATGGTGTTTTTTCCAAGTTAAGACAATTTATTTTATTTATTTTTTACATAATATGAGACATTAATAAGACGCGATCTAAGACACATATTTGGACAATATGCTTTGGATAGGGACGGGTACCGAATCTAGTACTATTTTTTTGGCACCATACGGAATCCTGCCGGTCGTACCGTGCAGCGATTAGCGTAAAAATCACGCACAGTTGCCGGCTTCGCACCTGCCGATCACTCCAGCGGCACTGAGAGCGCACTGGGCTTTATTTATTAACAAAAGTAGCAACATATGTTATGGTTGAGTACCAGTATGGAATCCCAGGTACCGTATCAGTCCACGTTACAATCAAACAGCACAATACTTACATTACTAACACTTTTTAGGGCGCAACAAAAGACTGACGTGATTAGCCAACACACCACAAACCTTACACTACTGCCACCTAATGTCTTGCCAATGTTACTGCAACTTAATGACATACTTGCAAATGAGACTGATAATAAACAGATATAAAAACTGGACAGCAGTTATAATCAGCTCATATTTAAATGAGGTTTTGTTATCAAAAACAATGATTTATTAACAAAAGTAGCAAAATATGTTATGGTCGAGTACCGGTATGGAATCCCAGGTACCGTATCAGTTCAAATGTGCATGTTGCAATAAAACATCACAATACTTACAGCATTAACACTTTTTAGGGCGCAACAAAAGACTGACCTGATGAGCCAACACACCACAAACCTTACACTACTGCCACCTAATGTCTTGCCACTGTTATTGCAACTTAATACTTGCAAATGAGACTCAGAAATGTGATAATAAACAGATATAAAACATGTTACGGTTGAGTACCGGTATGGAATCCCAGGTATTGTATCAGTTCAAAAGTGCACGTTACAATCAATACTTACAGTATTAACACTTTTTAGGGCGCAACAAAAGACTGACGTGATTAGCCAACACACCACAAACCTTACACTACTGCCACCTAATGTCTTGCCAATGTTATTGCAACTTAATACTTGCAAATGAGACTCAGAAATGTGATAATAAACAGATATAAAAAATGTTAAGGTTGAGTACCGGTATGGAATCCCAGGTACCGTATCAGTTCAAATGTGCACGTTACAATCAATACTTACAGTATTAACACTTTTTAGGGCGCAACAAAAGACTGAACTGATGAGCCAACACACCACAAACCTTACACTACTGCCACCTAATGTCTTGCCAATGTTATTGCAACTTAATGCTTGCAAATGAGACTGATAATAAACAGATATAAAAACTAGACAGCGGGAATAATCAGCTCATATTTAAATGAGGTTTTATTATCAAAAACAATGATTTATTAACAAAAGTAGCAAAATATGTTACGGTCGAGTACCGGTATGGAATCCCAGCTACCGTATCAGTTCAAATGTGCATGTTGCAATAAAACATCACAATACTTACAGTATTAACACTTTTTAGGGCGCAACAAAAGACTGACCTGATGAGCCAACACACCACAAACCTTACACTACTGCCACCTAATGTCTTGCCACTGTTATTGCAACTTAATACTTGCAAATGAGACTCAGAAATGTGATAATAAACAGATATAAAAAATGTTAAGGTTGAGTACCGGTATGGAATCCCAGGTACAGTATCAGTTCAAATGTGCACGTTACAATCAATACTTACAGTATTAACACTTTTTAAGGCGCAACAAAAGACTGAAGTGATGAGCCAACACACCACAAACCTTACACTACTGCCACCTAATGTCTTGCCAATGTTACTGCAACTTAATGCTTGCAAATGAGACTGATAATAAACAGATATAAAAACTGGACAGCAGTTATAATCAGCTCATATTTAAATGAGATTTTATTATCAAAAACAATGATTTATTAACAAAAGTTGCAAAATATGTTACGGTCGAGTACCGGTATGGAATACCAGGTACCGTATCAGTTCAAATGTGCATGTTGCAATAAAACATCACAATACTTACAGTATTGACACTTTTTAGGGCGCAACAAAAGACTGACCTGATGAGCCAACACACCACAAACCTTACACTACTGCCACCTAATGTCTTGCCAATGTTATTGCAACTTAATACTTGCAAATGAGACTCAGAAATGTGATAATAAACAGATATAAAACATGTGACGGTTGAGTACCGGTATTGAATCCCAGGTACTGTATCAGTTCAAATGTGCACGTTACAATCAATACTTACAGTATTAACACTTTTTAGGGCGCAACAAAAGACTGACCTGATGAGCCAACACACCACAAACCTTACACTATTGCCACCTAATGTCTTGCCAATGTTATTGCAACTTAATGCTTGCAAATGAGACTATTAATAAACAGATATAAAAACTGGACAGCAGTTATAATCGGCTCATATTTAAATGAGATTTTGTTATCAAAAACAATGATTTATTGACAAAAGTTGCAAAATATGTTATGGTCGAGTACCGGTATGGAATCCCAGGTACCGTATCAGTTCAAATGTGCATGTTGCAATAAAACATCACAATACTTACAGTATTAACACTTTTTAGGGCGCAACAAAAGACTGACCTGATGAGCCAACACACCACAAACCTTACACTACTGCCACCTAATGTCTTGCCAATGTTACTGCAACTTAATGCTTGCAAATGAGACTATTAATAAACAGATATAAAAACTGGACAGCAGTTATAATCGGCTCATATTTAAATGAGGTTTTGTTATCAAAAACAATGATTTATTAACAAAAGTAGCAAAATGTGTTATGGTTGAATCTCAGGTACCGTATCAGTTCAAATGTGCATACAGTATTAACACTTTTTAGAGCGCAACAAAAGACTGAAGTGATGAGCCAACACACCACAAACCTTACACTACTGCCACCTAATGTCTTGCCAATGTTATTGCAACTTAATACTTGCAAATGAGACTCAGAAATGTGATAATAAACAGATATAAAAAATGTTAAGGTTGAGTACCGGTATGGAATCCCAGGTACCGTATCAGTTCAAATGTGCACGTTACAATCAGTACTTACAGTATTAACACTTTTTAGAGCGCAACAAAAGACTGACCTGATGAGCCAACACACCACAAACCTTACACTACTGCCACCTAATGTCTTGCCAATGTTATTGCAACTTAATACTTGCAAATGAGACTGATAATAAACAGATACAAAAACTAGACAGCGGGAATAATCAGCTCATATTTAAATGAGGTTTTATTATCAAAAACAATGATTTATTAACAAAAGTAGCAAAATATGTTAAGGTCGAGTACCGGTATGGAATCCCAGGTACCGTATCAGTTCAAATGTGCATGTTGCAATAAAACATCACAATACTTACAGTATTAACACTTTTTAGGGCGCAACAAAAGACTGACCTGATGAGCCAACACACCACAAACCTTACACTACTGCCACCTAATGTCTTGCCAATGTTATTGCAACTTAATACTTGTAAATGAGACTCAGAAATGTGATAATAAACAGATATAAAAAATGTTAAGGTTGAGTACCGGTATGGAATCCCAGGTACCGTATCAGTTCAAATGTGCACGTTACAATCAATACTTACAGTATTAACACTTTTTAAGGCGCAACAAAAGACTGAAGTGATGAGCCAACACCAGGTACCGTATCAGTTCAAATGTGCATGTTACAATCAGTACTTACAGTATTAACACTTTTTAAGGCGCAACAAAAGACTGAAGTGATGAGCCAACACACCACAAACCTTACACTATTGCCACCTAATGTCTTGCCAATGTTATTGCAACTTAATACTTGCAAATGAGACTCAGAAATGTGATAATAAACAGATATAAAAAATGTTAAGGTTGAGTACCGGTATGGAATCCCAGGTACCGTATCAGTTCAAATGTGCACGTTACAATCAATACTTACAGTATTAACACTTTTTAAGGCGCAACAAAAGACTGAAGTGATGAGCCAACACACCACAAACCTTACACTACTGCCACCTAATGTCTTGCCAATGTTACTGCAACTTATTGCTTGCAAATGAGACTGATAATAAACAGATATAAAAACTGGACAGCAGTTATAATCAGCTCATATTTAAATGAGATTTTATTATCAAAAACAATGATTTATTAACAAAAGTAGCAAAATATGTTACGGTCGAGTACCGGTATGGAATCCCAGGTACCGTATCAGTTCAAATGTGCATGTTGCAATAAAACATCACAATACTTACAGTATTAACACTTTTTAGGGCGCAACAAAAGACTGACCTGATGAGCCAACACACCACAAACCTTACACTACTGCCACCTAATGTCTTGCCAATGTTATTGCAACTTAATACTTGTAAATGAGACTCAGAAATGTGATAATAAACAGATATAAAAAATGTTAAGGTTGAGTACCGGTATTGAATCCCAGGTACCGTATCAGTTCAAATGTGCACGTTACAATCAATACTTACAGTACTAACACTTTTTAGGGCGCAACAAAAGACTGACCTGATGAGTTAACACACCACAAACCTTACACTACTGCCACCTAATGTCTTGCCAATGTTATTGCAACTTAATGCCTGCAAATGAGACTATTAATAAACAGATATAAAAACTGGACAGCAGTTATAATCGGCTCATATTTAAATGAGGTTTTGTTATCAAAAACAATGATTTATTAACAAAAGTAGCAAAATATGTTATGGTTGAATCTCAGGTACCGTATCAGTTCAAATGTGCATACAGTATTAACACTTTTTAGAGCGCAACAAAAGACTGAAGTGATGAGCCAACACACCACAAACCTTACACTACTGCCACCTAATGTCTTGCCAATGTTATTGCAACTTAATACTTGCAAATGAGACTCAGAAATGTGATAATAAACAGATATAAAAAATGTTAAGGTTGAGTACCGGTATGGAATCCCAGGTACCGTATCAGTTCAAATGTGCACGTTACAATCAATACTTACAGTATTAACACTTTTTAAGGCGCAACAAAAGACTGAAGTGATGAGCCAACACACCACAAACCTTACACTACTGCCACCTAATGTCTTGCCAATGTTATTGCAACTTAATGCTTGCAAATTAGCCTGATAATAAACAGATATAAAAACTAAACAGCGGGAATAATCAGCTCATATTTAAATGAGGTTTTATTATCAAAAACAATGATTTATTAACAAAAGTAGCAAAATATGTTATGGTTGAATCTCAGGTACTGTATCAGTTCAAATGTGCATACAGTATTAACACTTTCTAGAGCGCAACAAAAGACTGAAGTGATGAGCCAACACATCACAAACCTTACACTACTGCCACCTAATGTCTTGCCAATGTTATTGCAACTTAATACTTGCAAATGAGACTCAGAAATGTGATAATAAACAGATATAAAAACTGGACAGCAGTTATAATGAGCTCATATTTTTAAATAAGGTTTTGTTATCAACATAAAAGTAGCAAAATATGTCATGGTTGAGTACCGTATCGGTCCAAAAGTGCTCGTTCCACGTCCCTAACGAGCGCTAATAAAAACATTGAAGTGTCACGTTTTTGCAGCAGCTTTATTGAAAAAGGATTTACCACACAGACGTTTAATTTAAACGGCGTGATTTGCACCTCAACACACAACATTCGTCTTCTTCTGTCATTAAGAGAAACTAAAAGACAAGATTGTCCCGGCTTGTGTTTTCTCGCACTGGCGAGGTAACGGTCGAGCTTTGTCGGCGCGTCAGTCGGCTCTTTCAAAAAAAGAGGGAAGGTTCCGAACGGTCTACTAAACACTGGAAGGATCGTTCTTGTTTGGCGGCGACACCGAGCGAGCAAACGGTGGCCTGCCGGCGTTTGGATAAAAGACGCAACCTGAACTTTAAACCTTCTAAAACGACTTTGCCAAAGTTTTGTGAGCGAGAGAGAACGGAGGCAAACACTTGCAAAAAAAGAGTCTCGGCGGCACACCTTCAAACGGCGCCCGCCGCTGCCGGGGCCGCTGGCGGCGTGGTGGTGGGGGTGGCGGCGGCGGTGGTGGCGTTGGCGCCGCTCTTCCCTCGGTGTCGCTGGCCGCCTCGTCGCCGTCCTCCGCCTCCGGACTTGAGCTGCAGGCAAAGTCATCATCATGTCTTACAGTCTTCACTCTGGGCTGAGCCATAGCAATACACCTTGTTAAACTGACACTTTGAAATCAACTCAACGACAACTCAACTGGCTACAAAGTCAACAAAAACAGAATGCTGGACGACAGCAAAGACTTACTGCGGAGCAAAGACGGCGTCCACAATGTACATCCGAGCATGACGTGACGATCAACAACGTCCCCACAAAGAAGGACACAAACAACTGAAATATTCTTGATTGTTAAAACAAAGTAGATGCGGGAAACATCGCTCAAAGGAAGACATGAAACTGCCAAAAAAATAAGAAAAGTAAAACACTACACACAGGAAAACAGCAAAAAATACCAAATAAGTCACGACGTGATGTGACAGGTGGTGACAGTACACCTACTTTGAGACAAGAGCTATATTGATGCATGCTTGGTTATGGTTTAAAGCAGGGGTGTCAAACTCATTTTAGATCGGGGGCCACATGGAGAAAAATCTACTCCCAAGTGGGCCGGACTGGTAAAATCATGGCACGATAACTTAAAAAAATAAATAAAGACAACTTCAGATTGTTTTCTTTGTCTAAAAATAGAACAAGCACATTCTGAAATTGTACAAATAATATTTATGTTGGATTTTTTTTTTTTTACAATTACCTGTTGCGGTTAATAGTATATATACTTTATTTGTCGTTATTTATATTTTCTGAATAAATTATGTGATAATGTTCATCAGTTGGTGTTAATTTTCAATCTATCAAGATAAACATTTTATCAAAATCAAATTAAAGTATGTTATTTATGTAGTTTGATCATTTTCCTCCACTGATGTACTAACATTATTTGGTTTATTTTGTACATATGTAGCATCATCTACAAAGATACAAATAATTGCTATTGCGACATCCAGTGGACACATTTAGAACAGCAGTTTCTTTCATTCAAAAATTTCAGGTTAATTTATATACTTAGCAAACTCATCCCGCGGGCCTGATCCGGCCCCCGGGCCGTACGTCTGACACCCCTGGTTTAAAGTCATATCCAACAATTGCGACAACGACTTTTTACTGTCAACTGAGTTTCGTTTTTTAGTGATTTCTGCTGGTGGTGTGCCTCCGCATTTATTCGACGCTAAAAATGTGCCTTGGCTCAAAAAAAGGTTGAAAAACACTGCTCTATGCAACATTTTCACCAAAGAACCACCATTACATGTTATGTAGACCACAAGGAGCTACGAACAAGTCCGTGGAACGCTCTCCCTGACCACCTGAGGGCACCACAGACTGTGGATGCTATTAAAAAAAGCTTAAAAACCCTTCTCATTAAAAAAAGCCTGTTTTTTTTAGATATACCGTATTTTTCGGACTATAAGTCGCAGTTTTTTTTTCATAGTTTGGCCGGGGGTGCGACTTATAATCAGGAGCGACCTATGTGTGAAATTATTAACACATTAGCGTAAAATATCAAATAATATCCAGTGTTTCCCATAAACTGCCAAGATACCTGTGGCGGTGGGGGCGTGGCTATGGGCGTGGTCACCATGACATCGAGTAATTTGCATAATTTACTACAATGATATGATTTTCTCTAAAAAGGCTCAAAAAAATGTATACTTACTAATTAATAATAACAGTTTTGTTTTAAACGTCCATCCATCCATCCATTTTACAATATAATTACAACACTTTATGTACATATTTATATACAGATTTGAACAATAAGTTATTCACAGAAATATATTTATTAATTGTGGTTCCTACAAAAATATATCTTATAAAAATATAAAAGCTAAAATGTCTCTTAAAGCTCTGCCCCTTTAATTAGTGCATACTAAATCATTTAACTTTAGCCTACTACTACAACCATATTATTTACCAGCAACATAAAGTAAAACAGAGGCAGAGGTGTCCTGCCACAGTCAGTAACAAATAAACAGAAAACAGTAGTGGTGGTAGATAGACACAGAGCTTCATCAAACATCTGATCCACTGAACAAAGAGCTCCAAAAATCTTGATCCTACACTTCTCTTTTGTAAAGTAAATCTGAACAGCCTATATGGGCATCTACATCAACTATATGATTTGCCTGAGAAGCTGGACAGGACAACAACAACAAAAAAAAAAAAAAAAAAAAATTTGTTGCGGCCTTAATTCTTTCGTGGCGGGCCGCCACAAATAAATGAATGTGTGGGAAACACTGATATCATTTAGCTCATTCACGTAAGAGACTAGACGTATAAGATTTCATGGGATTTAGCGATTAGGAGTGACAGATTGTTTGGTAAACGTATAGCATGTTCTATATGTTATAGTTATTTGAATGACTCTTACCATAATATGTTACGTTAACATACCAGGCACATTCTCAGTTGGTTATTTATGCCTCATATAACGTACACTTATTCAGCCTGTTGTTCACTATTCTTTATTTATTTGAAATTGCCTTTCAAATGTCTATTCTTGGTGTTGGCTTTTATCAAATAAATTTCCCCCAAAAAATGCGACTTATACTCCAGTGCGACTTATATATGTTTTTTTCCTTCTTTATTATGCATTTTGGCCGGTGCAACTTCAGTGTTTCCCACACATTCATTTATTTGTGGCGGCCCGCCACGAAAGAATTACGTCTACCACAAATAAAAAAATAAAAAATGTTTTTATTTTTTTATTTTTTTTTTGTCCTGTCCAGCTTCTTAGGCAAATCATATAGTTGATGTAGATGCCCATATAGGCTGTTCAGATTTACTTTACAAAAGAGAAGTGTAGGATACTTCTCTTGTTGCCTTATTTGTTTTTGACTTTATTAAATGTATTTATATTAGGAACACAACATGTGTATATAACAAAGGGTGCAAAGTCTGCAGGCAGTAGGAAACACATGGTTAAGTGTAGGGAGTAAAACTGATGGCAGTCTAAAGTTCAAGATTTTTGGAGCTCTTTGTTCAGTGGATCAGATGTTTGATGAAGCTCTGTGTCTATCTACCACCACTACTGTTTTCTGTTTATTTGTTACTGACAGTGGCAGGACACCTCTGCCTCTGTTTCACTTTATGTTGCTGGTAAATAATATGGTCGTAGTAGTAGGCTAAAGTTAAATTATTTAGTATGCACCAATTAAAGGGGCAGAGCTTTAAGAGACATTTTAGCTTTTATATTTTATAAGATATATTTTTTGTAAGAACCACAATAAATATATTTCAGTGAATAACTTATTGTACAAATCTGTATATAAATATGTACATAAACTGTTGTAGTTATATTGTAAAATGGATGGATGGATGGACGTTTAAAACAAAACTGTTATTATTAATTAGTAAGTATACATTTTTTGAGTCTTTTTAGAGAAAATCATATCATTGTAGTAAATTATGCAAATTACTCGAGGATGTCATGGTGACCACGCCCATAGCCACGCCCCCACCGCCACAGGTATCTTGGCAGTTTATGGGAAACACTGGACTTATACTCCGTGGCGACTTATACTCCGAAAAATATGGTATGCATACTAGTTTTAGCTATTTGGCTGTTCTTGTTTTAATTTTTATTTATTTTTTTATTATCTTTTTATTTTTTTTAATACACTGTAGCACTTTGAGGTTGTTTACTCAATGTAAAATGCATTTTACAAATAAAATCTATTATTATTATTATTATTATTATAAGGAAGTCTTTTACATTTAGAAAAAAATCATAATAATATGACTCCTTTAATGCGCCTTATAATCCGGCGCGCCTTTTGTATGAAAATAGACCCGCTTGTCGGCAGTGCGCCTTTTAATCCGGTGCGCCCTATGGTCCGGAAAAGACGGTATACGCTCCGTATCAAAACAAGCAGAGTTGCAAAATGTCCATACCAGGGGTCCCCAACCTTTTTGAAACCAAGAGCTACTTCTTGGGTACTGATTAATGCGAAGGGCTACCAGTTCGATACACACTTAAATAAATTGCCAGAAATAGCCAATTTGTTCAATTTACCTTTAACTCTATATTATTATTAATAATTAATGATATTTACACTTAATTGAACGGTTTAAAAGAGGATAAAACACGAAAAAAATGACAATTAAATTTTGAAACATAGTTTATCTTCAATTTCGACTCTTTAAAATTCAAAATTCAACCGAAAAAAAGAGGAGAAAAACTAGCTAATTCGAATCTTTTTGAAAAAATTAAAAAAAAAAATTATGGAACATCATTAGTAATTTTTCCTGATTAAGATTAATTTTAGAATGTTGATGACATGTTTTAAATAGGTTAAAATCCAATCTACACTTTGTTAGAATATATAACAAATTGGACCAAGCTATATTTCCAACAAAGACAAATCATTATTTCTTCTAGATTTTCCAGAACAAAAATTTTAAAAGAAATTCAAAAGACTTTGAAATAAGATTTAAATTTGATTCTACAGATTTTCTAGATTTGCCCGAATAATTTTTTGGAATTTTAATCATAATAAGTTTGAAGAAATATTTCACAAATATTCTTCGTCGAAAAAACAGAAGCTAAAATGAAGAATTAAATTAAAATTGATTTATTATTCTTTACAATAAAAAAAAAAAATTTACTTGAACATTGATTTAAATTGTCAGGAAAGAAGAGGAAGGAATTTAAAAGGTAAAAAGGTATATGTGTTTAAAAATCCTAAAACCATTTTTAAGGTTGTATTTTTTCTCTAAAATTGTTTTTCTGAAAGTTATAAGAAGCAAAGTAAAAAAAATTAATGAATTTATTTAAACAAGTGAAGACCAAGTCTTTAAAATATTTTCTTGGATTTTCAAATTCTATTTGAGTTTTGTCTCTCTTAGAATTAAAAATGTCGGGCAAAGCGAGACCAGCTTGCTAGTAAATAAATACAATTTAAAAAAAAAAAAGGCAGCTCACTGGTAAGTGCTGCTATTTGAGCTATTTTTAGAACAGGCCAGCGGGCGACTCATCTGGTCCTTACGGGCTACCTGGTGCCCGCGGGCACCGCGTTGGTGACCCCTGGTCCAGACTGCTGGCATTTTTACACGTTTCCGTACAACCAGGTGTTACTTTTTGAGGTGATTAAAGCCAAATGGGGTAGAAATGCCAACAGCTGTCAGTGTTATGAAGTGTATCATGCATGATATCCATTTCAGGCGACATTTGGTGCTCACCGTGAGTGACGCCGAGTTGGGACTGAGCGGCCGGCCCTCCTCGGCGCTCTTCTTCCCGGCCAGCATCTTGGCCTGCTGAGCCTTGGCCGCCTGGGTGTTGACTGACTGCAGCAGCTGCAAACACATCTTCTTAAATATATATATCTTTGTCTTTTCACAGAGATTGGAGGGAGACGCTACCTTCATGATGGTGCCCACAGCTTTGGTGCGCCCCTCCCTGAACACCAGCTTCTGGTCGCAGTGCAAGTACTCGGGCGTCTTGATGAAGCGGAAGTGGACCGAGGCCTTGTCGCCGGTCCTCAGGCAGTCTTTGTTCATGGTCAGGATGGTGGCGGTCTGACGGATACTTCCACAGTGGACTGGTGAGCACGCAAACACCTCATTAGTCTGGTTCCAGTTTCACTAATTCCTCGGTACATTCACCAAAACATTCAAATGGACTTGCTTTGAATTATGCATCTTTTTTTATTTAAAGAACATAAATGCATCCTTGCGGTTTATGCAACAAATTATATGATGATGTCATAACAGCCACGCCCCCACAAGCTTATAAAAGTGGCTGCTTAGTGTCATTAATCAACAAAATGGAATCAAAGGTGAGGTTTTATGGAGCTAAATTAGGTCCACAAGTTTTATACTTGAAAACATTTACTTTGAAACTGAAAGTTCAAAAATGCATCATCCATCCATCCATCCATTTTCTACCGCTTGTCCCTCTCGTGGTCGCGGGAGCCCATCAGTCTATTCAAAATTAAAAGACGTGCACACTATTTTTTTTTTCCAGGTTGATTATCATTTTAATTCACACTTATAATTATTTTAAATGAATTCCTATTTATATAATTTATGAGTCACAGTTCTATATTCTGAAGTTTATTATGAGTCTGGAAAAGAAGGTGAAACTGTAAAAAAAAAAAAATTTTAATCTGAAAAAACAGAGGCTTAAATATCCAAATATGAGTGTGAAAAATAAAAATTAAATCCATTAAAAGTGTGATTAAAAATAATATTCAACCTGAAATTAATGTGAGCACTTATTGATATTGTGAATACACTGATGTATTTTAAAAAATTCAACATCAAAGCTTGAACTTGATTTACTTAAAAAACAAATCATTATTTAATTTCTCATAAAAGTTAAATACGTTGTTTTTTGTTCTTTTATTCTCTTTGAAAGGTTATTTTAAGCTCTTTTAAACAAAATACATAATTTTATTATCTCAAACATCAAAATTAATTGATTTATTCTATTTATAAACAAAATAGTTTGTTCTCATTGTATTGTCTTTAAAACCAGAATAATTGTTTTTACTTTATTCACTAAAAAAAAATATATATATATATTTTGTTTCTCATAAAAGCTAAATAAATTGTTTTTTATTCTCTTTTTAAAAACAAAACAATTATATTCTCTTACAAATCAAAATACACTATTTTATTCATTTTATACACATTTCATTTTATTTTCTGTAAAAACAGAATCATTGCTTAATTGTTTCATCATCTAAAAACAAAAAAACGGTCTCACTTTCTTTTCTTTGAAAAAAATAATGATTGTTGTAATTTTAATACCTTTTAATAAGAATATTAATTCTCATTTTATTCATTTAAAAAACTAAAGAAATGGGTTTTTCACAAAAGCTAAAAAAAATTGTTATTTTATGGTTTTTAAAAAAGTGATTTCATGCTCTTTAAAAACAAAATGATTATATTCTCTTACAAATCAAAATACATTGTATTCATGTTATTTAAAAACAGAAAAACTGTCATTGTCTTTTCTTTACAAAAATAATAATAGTTGCTATTGTAATAGCTTTTAATAAAATTATTATTTGTTCTCATTTTATTCACTTTATAAACAAAAATACATTTTGTTCCCCATAAAAGCTAATTAAATTGGCTTTTTATTCTCTTTTTAAAAAAAAAGTTATTTTATTCTTTTTAAGAACGAAAGTATCGTTACTTTCTTTTCTTTAAAAACAGAAAAACTGTCATTTTATTTTCTTTACAAAAATAATTGTTCCTATTTTAATAGCTGTTAATAAAATTATTATTTGTTCTCATTTTATTCATTTTATAGACAAAAAACATTTTGTTCCCCATAAAAGCAAAATAAATTGGCTTTTTATTCTGTTTTTTTTTAAAGTTATTTTAATCATTTTAAGAACGAAATTATCGTTACTTTCTTTTCTTTAAAAAAAGAAAAACTGTCATTTTATTTTCTTTACAAAAATAATTGTTCCTATTTTAAGAGCTTTTAATAAAATTATTTATTCTCATTTTATTCACTTAATAAACAAAAATACATTTTGTTCCCCATAAAAGCTAAATAAATTGGCTTTGTATTCTCTTTTTAAAAAGTTATTTTATTCTTTTTAAGAACAAAATTATTGTTACTTTCTTTTCTTTAAAAACAGAATAATTTAGTTTTTAAAGTGAATTCAATAAAAAACAGTATTTGCTTTTATTCTATTCACTTTAAAAACAAAATAATTCTCATTTTATTCCTCATAAAAGCTAAATACAAATGTTCTTCTCTTTTTTAAACAGTTATTTAAAATTTTTAAAAAAGAATGATTTTATATATTTTTTTACAGTATTTGATTCTGTCTATAAACAAAATGATTTGTTGTAATTTAGTTGTACTTGCTAACGTTTGGCTCCCATTGGTCAGAAGGTGTAGAAGGTGTGGGCACTGACCCATGGCCTGGTAGCGTGGGGATATGGTAGTGGGGTGGTGGAGCACCAGAATCTCGGCCTCAAACTCCCAGGTGGCCTGCGGCGCCAGCTTCGGGGAGACCATCACCATTCCTTTCCTTATGTACGAGCGTTTGATCTGAAGCGGCGGGAGGGGGAGGACCACAATTAGAACCTCAACACTGGCTCCTCCCACAATACAAAAGTGACGACGGAGTTGAAAATCATTCCACCCAAGTTCTCCCGCTCACCTTCTTGAGGGCGAAGGACGCCGTCTGTCCGCCGCGCACCTCCTTGACGGACATCCTCTTGCGGTGGATGGACTTGACGGCGATGGAGATGAAGGTGCCCAGAGGGTCGGGCCCCAGGAGCAGCGTGTCGTTGAGACGGATCACCCCTCGTAACGTGGTCCCCGACACCACCGTGCCGACGCCCTGGTGAGACACGTGGGCGACGCGGAGGTCAGGAACGGGCTTTCGCTTTTCTACCTTCAAACTCGAGATTGGCGCCGATATTTGGCATTTTAGTGTATATATCTGTATCTACCTTTTTTTTTTTTTAACAAATTACATCAGCAGATACAATATATACGTTTATACCACCAATATTTAGTATTCAAAATTAATAAATATTGTAAATTCCGGACTATACGCCGCTAATTTTTTCCTACGCTTTGAACCCTGCGGCTTATATTGTGGATTTTTCTTCGCCGACGGCCACGATGCAAATAGTTTTCAAAAAACACGAGCAACGACATTGAAAAGGTGTGATATTGTTTGTGCCATGGCGCCCTCTTGTGGACGATTTTGCTCACTGCAGGTCAACTACTGTGGACGTTTCATCAGAAAGTGCCTCCTCTGGTTCTTTCTTTCTTCAGTCTATTTCGAACGTGAACACACTTACAGCATAATACATCACACCATTTCATATCATTTCACTTTACATCATGTCCGAAAAGGAGTAGGAAGAAGCAAAGCTCATTTAATCCTACCCCTTTTCCCACTTCAGAGCGTTTACAAATATATACATTCATTTACTGACCTTTTTATAGTAAAATGACATCCGTGAATGAGTAATACAACAGTTTTGTAATATATAATTAAGTCAGTCATTATTAACATACTGAGATGAAGAATATCTTATTTTCAATAAGGTTGAAAGTATTTCTCATAATTCTTCTTCTTTGTACTTTGTAAGCACTATTCATTTGAACAACCTCGATTCCTTTAAGACTTAGTTTACTTAATTACAAAGTAAACACTGTCAATAAATGTATTATTCTGCCCTTGCTACTCGTTTCTAGCATGTGCAGATAGTTAAACGCATGAAGGAACAGAAGCTCCAGAAGTTTTCTTGGGGATTGATGTTCCTTCTTTTGAATTAATTTCCTTCTTTATTTTCTTTTTCATTTAGGATTGTAAGCCTTAACATATAAACATAAAATAAACATTACAAAAGTATAGCGTCCGTTTTGTATTTTACATAAAGTCCATTGTGTATTTTTACATGAATAAAATAGCTATAGTGTTAATACATTCAGACAACTACAAATGTTTACGTGTATAGAAATGAAACATCTACATCAAAAATTGCACAGAATGAATTTGACTCATCACCATTAAACCTGAGGCGTTCAAATTTAGCACTTCATGTATTAAACGAGCTCTGATCGCCCAAATAAGAAGCTTTGGCGGGCCGCCAGTTAAATAAGCATGGTCTACAGTATTTCCTTTTGTTTTAGTGCTTTCGACCGGAAGTACAAGTGCTGATCCGGCTACTAATCCATCCATGGCGAATCTCCATTCATCACTCTAAGCAACATTTGTTAAGTTTTACAATATAACTAAATCAATTCTTACTTACTAAACCGTCCCATGTGTGATGTCCGCAGGAGTGTTTTCATGCATATTTGTACGTGCTATCGTGATGTAATGACGCTAGCGCCGTTAGCATTAGCCAAAATGCGAACACATTTACGAGTCCCTGTGTTAGTATTATCTGCTCGTGCTGCTGGGTGAATGTGAATTCCTGCCGTTTAAAACTTCGAACCGGAAGTAGAAGTGCTGTTCCGTCTTCCGGCCGTCCATAGCGTTTCTACTTGTATGGATTCTTCATTCATCACTCCAAGCAACGTTTGTAAGTTTTACAATATAACTAAAACGATTCTTACTTACTAAACCGTCCCATGTGTGATGTCTGTGGGAGTTTTTTCATGTACATTTGTACGTGCTATTGAAATGTAATGAAGATAGCGTATTTAGCGTTAGCATATTAGCTAAAGCTAACTACGTTTACGAGTCTCTGCGTTAGTACTATTAACTTACAACAAAAACATTTTTTGTATTGTTTCAGTTTCACTAATTCCTCAGTAAATACACCAAAACGTCACCGTGGAGTTATTACGTTTGTTTAGCTGATTGTAGAGCTAGCTTGCGCAGCTAGCGGGTCCATGACGATGACTTCTGTTTTGTTTGATCAGCCGTTTTACTGCCTTGTTACAGACACCGTTTGGAAACACTTAAAGTATGTAAATAAACATTTATAATTAGTAGGGGTGTAACGGTACACAAAAATGTCGGTTCGGTACGTACCTCGGTTTAGAGGTCACGGTTCGGTTCATTTTCGGTACAGTAAGAAAACAACAAAATATAAATTTTTGGGTTATTTATTTACCAAATGTGAAGTAATGGGAACCTTGGATAGGTCAATAATTCATAATAACATTGATTTTGATTCAATATTATGTTTTGAGCAATGACAGTTTGAAAGAAAAAAAAACAGCTTTGTTTTATTAGTCAACATTGCAACTTTTTCTAAATTACATTTCACCTTTAAGCTTTTTTATTTCACTTTTGTTATGTTTTTGTTTATTTTAATAGTATTTTTAGAATGTGCCGTGGGCCTTTAAAACATTAGCTGTGGGCTGCAAATGGCACACTTTTGACACTCCTGCTATAGATAATAAAAAATTAAATCTGATAAATCTATGGATAAAAAGCATGCATCATAACTCTCTCTCGCTCTCTCTCTCTCTGCCCCTCCCTCACCAATGCTGCTGCGCGCACAATTTGTTTTGTTTTTAACCCCTTCTTAACCCTGAACGTAGATTGAAAATACACGCAACCTTAACTCAAAATGCCGGACATTTGAGGCATTTAAGAAACTCCGCCCTGACAGCTCCGCAAAAGAGGACATGTCCGGTGGAAAAGAGGACGTATGGTCAGTCGGACTGCCGATATTATCGCCCGATAAATGCTTTAAAATGTAATATCGGAAATGATCGGTATCGGTTTCAAAAAGTAAAATGTATGACTTTTTAAAACGCCGCTGTGTACACGGACGTAGGGAGAAGTACAGAGCGCCAATAAACCTTAAAGGCACTGCCTTTGCGTGCCGGCCCAGTCACGTAATGTCTACGGCTTTTCACACACACAAGTGAATGCAAGGCATACTTGGTCAACAGCCATACAGGTCACACTGAGGGTGTCCGTATAAACAACTTTAACACTGTTACAAATATGCGCCACACTGTGAACCCACACCAAACAAGAATGACAAACACATTTCGGGAGAACATCCGCACCGTAACACCACATAAACGCAACAGAACAAATACCCAGAACCCCTTGCAGCACTAACTCTTCCGGGACACTACAATATACACACACCCCCAGGGAGTGCATGTCCCAAATTCCAAGCTGCTGTTTTGAGGCATGTTAAAAAAAAAATAATGCACTTTGTGACTTCAATAATAAATATGGCAGTGCCATGTTGGCATTTTTTTTTCCATAACTTGAGTTGATTTATTTTGGAAAACCTTGTTACATTGTTTAATGCATCCAGCGGGGCATCACAACAAAAATGAGGCATAATAATGTGTTAATTCCACGACTGTATATATCGGTATCGGTTGATATTGGAATCGGTAATTAAGAGTTGGACAATATCGGAATATCGGATATCCGCAAAAAAGCCATTATCGGACATCTCTATTTATAATATATTACTGTGTAAATAACTCATTTCACAACTTATATATCTGGTGTGTTTTATATATGGAAACTTTTTTTTTTCTAAAATTGAGTGGGTGTGGCTTATATACCGGTGCGCTCTATAGTCCGGAAAATACGGTGCTATTCATGTTTAAACAACTTTTACTGCAAATTAATATGGGCTCCAAATATCGTTCATCAGACTCCTTTACTACTAATCATCTGTATCGGCCCTTAAAAACAACAAGACGTATCGGTCGATCTCTAATGTGGACGCCATCTTCCAGTACGTACCGGGACGGAGTACGTGTCGTCTATTTGGAACTCTGCGGGCTCGTCGTCGTTGAAGTTGGTTCTGGAGGAGAGGAGGTTGAGGAACATCTTCAGGAGGTCCATGTTCTCTCCCGTCACGTTTGAAATCTGGAATATGGGACACATCCTGTAGGGCGGAGATGAAAATGATATTACTAGAGATGTCCGATAATGGCTTTTTTTGCCGATATCCGATATTCCGATATTGTCCAACTCTTAATTACCGATTCCGATATCAACCGATACCGATATATACAGTCGTGGAATGAACACATTATTATGCCTAATTTTGTTGTGATGCCCCGCTGGATGCATTAAACAATGTAACTAGGTTTTCCAAAATAAATCAACTCAAAAATGCCAACATGGCACTGCCATATTTATTATTGAAGTCACAAAGTGCATTAGTTTTTTTAACATGCCTCAAAACAGCAGCTTGGAATGTGGGACATGCTCTCCCTGAGAGAGCATGAGGAGGTTGAGGTGGGGGGGGTAGGGGGTAGCGGGGTGGGGTGTATATTGTAGCGTCCCGGAAGAGTTAGTGCTGCAAGGGGTTCTGGGTATTTGTTCTGTTGCGTTTATGTTGTGTTACGGTGCGGATGTTCTCCCGAAATGTGTTTGTCATTCTTGTTTGGTGTGGGTTCACAGTGTGGCGCATATTTGTAACAGTGTTAAAGTTGTTTGTACGTCCACCCTCAGTGTGACCTGTATGGCTGTTGACCAAGTATGCATTGCATTCACTTGTGTGTGTGAAAAGCCGTAGATATTACGTGACTGGGCCGGTACGCAAAGGCAGTGCCTTTAAGGTTTATTGACGCTCTGTACTTCTCCCTACGTCCGTGTACACAGCGGCGTTTTAAAAAGTCATACATTTTACTTTTTGAAACCGATACCGATCATTTCCGATATTACATTTTAAAGCATTTATCGGCCGATAATATCGGCAGTCCGATATTATCGGACATCTCTAGATATTATACGACGGTCCCTTAATAACCACTGTATCGTATTCACACACTTTCACTTGCTACCTGTTGGCCCTCGCCCAGAAACACATTAGAACACACCTGGTCTGCCAGAGCATAAGAAGATGGAGCAGACACTATATATCGTGAGTGGTGTAAATGCACTTTTTGGAACTATTGAAGTCATGTGACATGGCAACCTCCGTGGCAATAACTAACCAAAAAACATGTCCAGTAAGTCAAAAAGGTAATAATCAGTACTTCCTAGCTTTTGTTTCCTTTTCATGGTTTTATGCATCATGGCCAATTATGCAAATTTGACGATGACATCACTGCCACGCTGACGACTACAACTTGTCTAAACTGTTTTAAACAAATAAAAGAATATATGAGGCAGAAAACTAAATATTCATGTTTGGATGGAATTACAAGGAGGACACTTTGGGAAACTTTCATGAGGATTTATTCCCGTTTGTCCCTAAAAGGGAAGCAAACACGAGTGCAACATTTTCACTGACTTAAAACACTAAGAAACATTTTTCTTTCTCAAAAAATGCGATTTAATAATTTGAATGATATGAATGTTTTGGCTCAGTTTGTTAAATCACTGTACACATTTAAACATTTAACACTGAACTATTTTAGCTATATCACAATATCGTATTGTATCCTGCCTTAAGTATCGGAATACATATTGTATCATGATGAATATAGTACCATGATACGAGACGCGTATTGTATCGTGATACATACTGTATCGCTATACGTATTGTATCAGGATACGCATTGCACCGTGATACGTATTGTATCGTGATACGTACAGTATCTTATTGTATTGTGATACGTACAGTATCGTATTGTACTGTGATACATATTGTATCGTGATGAGTATAGTACCATGATACGAGACGCGTATTGTATCGTGATACATACTGTATCGCTATACGTATTGTATCAGGATACGCATTGCACCGTGATACGTATTGTATCGTGATACGTAGAGTATCTTATTGTATTGTGATACGTACAGTATCGTATTGTACTGTGATACATATTGTATCGTGATGAGTATAGTACCATGATACAAGATGCGTATTGTATCGTGATACATACTGTATCGCTATACGTATTGTATCAGGATACTCATTGCACCGTGATACGTATTGTATCGTGATACGTGCAGTATCTTATTGTATTGTGATACGTACAGTATCGTATTGTACTGTGATACATATTGTATTGTGATGCGTATTGTATTGTGATACATATGTATTGTATCATGATGCGTATTGTATTACGGTACGTATAGTATCGTGATGCGTATTGTACTGTGATACATTTGTACTGTATCGTGGTGCATACTGAATCACGATACGTGCTGTATTGTGATACGTGGTGTATCATATTGCGATGCGTACTGTATCGTGATGCGTACTGTTTCACGACGCATACTGTGTAGTGATACATACAAATTATATCGTGATGTGTATTGTATTTTGATACGTACTGAATCTTAATGCGCAATGTATCGTGATGCGCACTGAATTGTGATGCGCATTGCATCGTGATACGGATTGTATCGTATGATGCATATTGTATTGTGATACATATGTATTGTATCATGATGTGTACTGTATTACGGTACGTATAGTATCGTGATGCGTATTGTATTGTGATACATATGTACTGTATCCTGATGCGTATTGTACTGTGATACATATGTACTCTATCGTGGTGCATACTGAATCACGATACGTACTGTATTGATACGTGGTGTATCATATAGCGATGCATACTGTATCGTGATACGTAGTGTATCATATTGCGATACGTACTGTATTGTGCTACGTAGTGTATCATATTGCGATGCGCACTGTATCGTGATGCGTACTGTTTCACGACGCATACTGTGTAGTGATACATACACATTATATCGTGATGCGTATTGTATTGTGATACGTACTGAATCTTAATGCGTAATGTATCGTGATGCGCACTGAATCGTAATGTGCATTGTATCGTGATACGCATTGCATCGTGATACGGATTGTATCGTATTATATCGCAATGCATGTTGTATCGCAATGCATATTGTATCGCAATGCATATTGTATCGCGATGCGTACTGTATCCTGAGGGGTACTGTATCGTAATGCGTACAGTATCGTCATGCGTATTGTACTGTGATGCGTATTGTATCGCGATGCATATTGTATCGCGATGTGTACTCTATCGTGAGGGGTACTCTATCATGAGGGGTACTGTATCATAATGCGTACTGTATCACGATGCGTACAGTATCGTGATGCGTACAGTATCGTGATGCGTACAGTATTGTGATGCGTATTGTTTCACGACGCGTACTGTATAGTGATACATACGCATTATATCGTGATGCGTATTTTATTGTGATGCGCACTGAATCGTAATGTGCATTGTATCGTGATACGGATTGTATCGTATTATATCGCAATGCATCTTGTATCGCGATGCATATTGTATCGCGATGCATATTGTATCGCGATACGTACTGTATCGAGCTGCGTACTGTATCGTGAGGGATACTGTATTATAATGCATACTGTATTGTGATGTATATTGTATCGCAATGCGTACTGTATCGCGATGCGTACTGCATCGTGATGCATATTGTATCGCAATGCGTATTGTATCGCGATGCATATTGTATCGTGATGCATATTGTATCGTGATGCGTACTGTATAGAGATGCGTACTGTATCGTGAGGGGTACTGTATCGTAATGTGTACTGTATCGCAATGCGTTTTGTATCGCGATGCGTACTGTATCATGATGCGTACTGTATCGTGATGCGTACTGTATCATGATACATATTGCATCGTGATACGGATCATATTGTCATACATATTGCATCATGATACGTATTGTATGGTGATACTTATTGCCAAGGCTCAGCTAATGCTAATTACTGGGCTAACCTGACAGAACGCAACAGAAAGAGTTTCCACAACAAAGCGCCCTCTCACCTCTCCGAGCTGAAGTTGGACGCCGTGACGATGACGTCGTCTTTGTTCTGCACCAAGACTGGTATTTTCCTGCAGCCCGGAGACTTCAACAACCTCTGTAGTAACTTGAGGGTTTCTGGGGAGAGGAGAAAGAAACACTTCAGGTGTGTCGGACGACGCAGGACGAGGTGTGGCGTGACGAGCACCTTGCAGGACGTTGACGGGACACATGTCTATCTTGGTGACCACCACAAACACTGGGACGTTCAGAGCCAGAGCAAGACCCAGGTGCTCTTTGGTCATGCCCACAATGCCCGCGTTACTGCCAACCTGGTAATAAAACAATGATTTAGTTTTTATGAGAAGAAATAAGTGATTTTGGTTTAATGACAGTTATTCTGTTTTTAAAGAGAATAAAATGAAATCAATTATTTAGTTTTTTACGGAAAAGTAAATGAGAACAAATTGTTTAGTTTATAATGAAAATAAAATCATGTATTTTGTTTTTAAAGACAATAAAATGAGAACAATTATTCTGTTTTGATAGTGAATACAATGAAATCAGTTATTCTATTTTTAAGGAGAAAAAAAAGAAAAGTATTCTGTTTTTAAGGAGAATACATTGAGAATTTTTTTTTTTTTTAAAGGGAATAAAATGAGGACAATTATTCTGTTTTAAAGAGAATAAAATCAAAACAATCCTTTAGTTTTTACAGAAAATTAAAGGAAATTAAATCAAATGGTTTAGTTTATCATAAGAATAAAATAATTGATTTTGATTTTAAAGAGTATAAATATTTTTTGTTGTTTTTAAAGTCAATAAAATGAAAACAGTTATTCTGTTTTAAAGAGAATAAAATGAAAACAATTATTCAGTTTTTAAAGTGAATAAAAAGTTATTTCGTTTTATAAAGAAAACGTAATTAAATTAACAAATGATTTAGTTTATAATCAAAATAAAATAATTTATTTTGATTTTAAAGAGAATAAATTAATTTAGTCTGTTTTTAAAGAGATACCATGAAAATTGTTATTTTGTTTTAATGACAATAAAATGAGAACAATTATTCTGTTTTAAAGACAATAAAATGAAAACAATCCTTTAGTTTTTACAGAAAATTAAAGGAAATGAAATCAAATTGTTTAGTTTATCATAAGAATAAAATAATTGATTTTGATTGTAAAGAGTATAAAATATTTTTGTTTTTGTTTTTAAAGTGAATAAAATTAAAACAATTATTACGTTTTTAAAGTGAATGAAATAAGTTATTTTGGTTTTACAGAAAATGTAATTAAATTAACAAATGATTTAGTTTATAATTAAAATAAAATAATTGATTTTGATTTTAAAGAGAATAAATTGATTTAGTCTGTTTTTAAAGAGATAACATGAAAATAGTTATTTTGTTTTAATGAGAATAAAATGAGAACAATTATTCTGTTTTTACAGAAAATCTCATCTAAATTTACTAATTATTTACTTTATAATTAAAATAAAGTAATTAATTTTTATTTTAAAGAGGAATAAATAATGTAGTCTGTTTTAAAGAGAATAATATGAAAAAAGTTATGGTTTTAAAGAGAAAATGAGAACAATTATTCTGTTTTAAAGAAAATAAAATGAAAACAATCCTTTAGTTTTTACAGAAAATTAAAGGAAATGAGCTGAGATAGGCTCCAGCGACCCCCCGCGACCCCGAAAGGGACAAGCGGTAGAAAATGGATGGATGGATGGAAATCAAATTGTTTAGTTTATCATAAGAATAAAATAATTGATTTAGATTTTAAAGAGTATAAAATATTTTTTGGTTTTTAAAGTGAATAAAATGAAAACAGTTATTCTGTTTTAAAGAGAATACAATTAAAACAATTACTCAGTTTTTTAAAGTGAATAAAAGAACAGTTATTTTGTTTTTACAGAAAATGTAATTAAATTAACAAATTATTTAATTTATAACTAAAATGAAATAAATGATTTTGATTTTAAAGAGAATAAAATTATTTTGTCTGTTTTTAAAAAGATAACATGAAAATGGTTATTTTGTTTTAATGAGAATAAAATGAGAACAATTATTTTGTTTTTACAGAAAATCTAATTTAAATTAACTAATTATTTAGTTTATAATTAAAATAAAGTAATTACTTTTTATTTTAAAGAGGATAAAATAATGTAGTCTGTTTTAAAGAGAATAACATGAAAACAGTTATTGTTTTAAAGAGAAAATGAGAACAATTATTCTGTTTTAAAGAGAATAAAATGAAAACAATCCTTTAGTTTTTACAGAAAATTAAAGGAAATGAGCTGAGATAGGCTCCAGTGACCCCGAAAGGGACAAGCGGTAGAAAATGGATGGACGGATGGAAATCAAATTGTTTAGGTTATCACAAGAATAAAATAATTGATTTAGATTTTAAAGAGTATAAAATATTTTTTTGTTTTTAAAGTGCATGAAATGAGAGTTAATTAAAATGAAATAATGGATTTTGATTTTAAAGAGAATAAAATGATTTAGTCTGTTTTTAAAAAGATAACATGAAAATGGTTATTTTGTTTTAATGAGAATAAAATGAGAACAAAATCTAATCTAAATTAACTAATTATTTAGTTTATAATTAAAATAAAGTAATTTTTTTTTATTTTAAAGAGGATAAAATAATGTAGTCTGTTTTAAAGAGAATAATATGAAAAAAGTTGTGGTTTTAAAGAGAAAATGAGAACAATTATTCTGTTTTTAAAGTGAATAAAATTGAATCAATGTTTTTCATTTTAGAGAAAATAACATAATTGATTTTGCTCTTAAAGAGAATAAAATCAAATACATTTAAATTTAAAAAAATATTTATTTAGCTTTTATAAGGAATACAATTGTTTTCAAAGTGCATGAAATGAGAAAAATAATTTGTTTTAAAAGTGAATAAAATGAGAAAATATTTATTTAAAGTACTGTATATAAAATGAGAATAGAACAATATGTATTTTGTTTTTAAAGAGGATACAATGAGAATAAATCATTTATATTGATTTTAAAGGGAATACAATGAGCACAATTATTGAGAGTGAATACGATGAGTTAAAACTATCAGTGAGATTGTAAAGAGGACAACATGTATTACTAATGAATTCAATCAAACCATTTTTTAGTGATTAGAGCGAATGTACTGACTTGGTAAAGAGAATACAAGGACAAGAATGATTGGAGGGGGTCTGACCATCAGCATGCAGAAGTCTGGCAGGTGTCCGGTCATGCCAAACACGGTGGTCTTCAGGTACTTCTCGTGTCCCGCCAGGTCGATGAAGGTGATCACCTTGGAGGACTTCTCACAGATCTTGGTCCAGTCCAGGCCTCCGCCGTGACTGTCGGGCTTGTTGACTACCTGGAGAAACGACGACGATGACGAGGATGAAGACGGAAGCAGGTGACTTCCTGTGAGGTGCTGCCCACCTGCCCCTCGTGGTCAAAACCCAGGATGTCGTTTCCCACGCTGCTGGTCCTGCCGCTCTCCATCTCGTGTTTGTGCCTGAAGAGCTTCTGGCGGGCGAAGCCTCGGCCGTTGTCCAGCTCGCCGTGGGTCAGAACGCCCAGCAGGGTGCTCTTGCCGGCGTCCACGTTGCCGACCACCGCCACCCTGGAGCAAAAACACAGAAGAATAAATCATAGTAGGCAGGGGATGAAGTCTTCTGATCCCTAAGTGTCCCGAGGCGTACCTGACCTCCAGGAAGTCCTGCTCGCCCACCCGCCGGCGGATGAGGTAGTCGCAGATCTTTCCGCCCGCCTCCGTCCTCTCTCTCAGCAGGATGAGGTCGGCTTCGATCTGCTCGCACAGCGACCTCACCGTGGCGATGGACGCCTCCATGTCCGTGTCGTTCAGACCGTAGTCGCCGCCGTCTGAACACATAGACAGAGATCAGCACTTTGAGCGGCTGCCATCGTCCTCCGAAGTTGTCGACACGCCAAAGCAATGCTTATTAACCCAATCAGCAGATGCCCTGCGGTCACAGTTCCAAACAGATAGATGCCTTCCACGTCTGCTCTTAAAAGTATGGACAAGACAAAGAGGCAAGCGGGGACCAACAGGGAGGGGAGAGGAATGCGACCGCCTTCACCATGTGCCAAAAAGTAAGTGTTATAGATTTATTTGTAAATTTCAACAGATTGTTTGATTTGAAAGAATCTACTCAATGGTCAAATATTATTGAACGGAACAGAATATTACTGCCACACAAATGTTAACTTTGAAAAAAAGATGACTAACTCTTGTAATGTTTGGAAGTCATCATTCGGCCTTAGGACATTTCACACTTTGGAAACTATTTTTATTTATTGATTTTTTGGTTGAAATTGTATTTAATTTTGCTTTCTTCCTTAAATGTAATTTTATATTACTTTATTTGCATTTATTTATTACTTATTTACTGAATTTTTTTTATTTAATACAATTGTATTTTTAATATTATTTTAGGTTTATTTATTTATTAAAAATATTTATTTATTCATTGTTATTATTAAAAGTATTTTTTATATAATGTATTTGTTTTATATTTTTAAAATATTTTATTTCCATAGACTTAATTTATTAAATTATATATATGTTTTTTACTTCAATTTATTTATTTATTTTACTGCATTATATATATATATATATATATATATATATATATATATATATATATATATATATATATATATATATATATACATATATATACATATATATATATATATATATATATATATATATATATATATATATATATATATATATATATATATATATATATATATACTACTGTTCAAAAGTTTGGGGTCACCCAAACAATTTTGTGGAATAGCCTTCATTTCTAAGAACAAGAATAGACTGTCGAGTTTCAGATGAAAGTTCTCTTTTTCTGGCCATTTTGAGCGTTTAATTGACCCCACAAATGTGATGCTCCAGAAACTCAATCTGCTCAAAGGAAGGTCAGTTTTGTAGCTTCTGTAACGAGCTAAACTGTTTTCAGATGTGTGAACATGATTGCACAAGGGTTTTCTAATCATCAATTAGCCTTCTGAGCCAATGAGCAAACACATTGTACCATTAGAAAACTGGAGTGATAGTTGCTGGAAATGGGCCTCTATACACCTATGTAGATATTGCACCAAAAACCAGACATATTCAGCTAGAATAGTCATTTACCACATTAGCAATGTATAGAGTGTATTTCTTTAAAGTTAAGACTAGTTTAAAGTTATCTTCATTGAAAAGTACAGTGCTTTTCCTTCAAAAATAAGGACATTTCAATGTGACCCCAAACTTTTGAACGGTAGTGTATATATATATATATATATATATATATATATATATATATATATATATATATATATATATATATATATATATATATATATATATATATATATATATATATACACACTCACACACACACACACACACACACATGGGGCATTCTACTAAATTAATGCAACGTACTGTGACTTAACCAAAAAAGGGTTTAACAAAACAATTAAGTATTCAGACATGGATTTTTACTGAGATTCTATTATGATCTGTTTAAACCAAGGGCTTTAATTGAGATAATGACACAATAAATTTATATTTGATAACTTTTTATTTAGTAATAGCTGTCCCCAATCGTGACCTCTAAATTTCTAATTATGAAAATACAGCTTAAAACATGTTTTTGATTTGTTTCCATGGTATAACTTAAAAGATTGTTATGATTTAATTAAAACAGAGGTTTAAATACATAGATTTATTGTTGATTTAATTTTCAAAATGAAAAAAACTGTGCTAAAAATAAATCAGATCAGTGTTGTGTAGCTGCTAGCTCCTAATGGCCTGTAGCCTAGCATGTGTACGAGGGCTGCAACGATTAATCGATTAGATTTAAATCTATTTACTTTGATTAATCGTTTAATGAGTGTAACTAATACAAATTGATAAAATCCGAACTGCATTAAAGAAGGACAACAAGTTAAGTAAAAAGTCAAAGATGGTGAAAGATCATAAATGGGAGGTAAATAGAAGGGAAAATGAAATAAATAAAAAGTAATTGGCAGGTAAAATGAGATACATAAAAGGTAAAAAAGGTAAATTGAAGTTCAATTAAAGGTAAAGCAAAGTAAAATAGGTTAAATAGAATAAATAAACGGTTAAAAAATAAGGCAAATCAAGGTCAAAGAAGATAACTAGAAGGTAAAATAAATTACTGAAGGTTATGGCAAGCAGAAAAATCTTTGTTCAACTGTTTTCCCTAAAATATAAGGTGTGTTTTGTTTGAATACTCGATCAATCGAACAAATTAACCATTATATTACTCGATTACTAAAATAATCGACAGCCACATCCCTAATGTTTACCTTTTGTGAATGACTGAAACTGAAGAAAAGAGCACCATTGTGTGTTTATTGGAGGACGTTTAGATGTCAACTGGCTATCCAGCTTTGCACAAGTAAACAGGGCTGCTTGTATCGCACATGATATCACTCATTTTACATGCAAGCACATACTTGTTTTGCTTAAATCAGACCTATGGCAATGTTGGATCGGGACACTTCTACTTTTGATATTGTTAAAATAAGGGCAACATGTTACAAAGACCAACAGGAGCATAACCCTGACATCTGTGCAATATTTTCTTGTATTAATACGTCTATCTCAGGGGTCGGCAACCTTTACCACTCAAAGAGCCATTTTGGCAAGTTTCAGAAATTAAAGAAAATAATGGGAGCCACAAAAAAAAATTTAAATTTAAAATGAAAAACACAGCATACAAAGCTTAAATGCTTTGTACTATGTTAACCAGGGGTCTCAGACACACGCACCGGCACGCACTTTAATGTGGAAATTTGATGTTAGTGCGGCCCGCGAGTTTTGAATGAATGGCGCTTGATCGCGTCATACTTGCCAATCCTCTCATTTTTTCCGGGAGACTCCCGAATATCAGGGCGTGATGACACTGCTTTTGGCGCCCTCTACAGCCTGCCCAAACAGTGTACCTGCTCGACCACATGTAGAATGCAGTTTCAGCTTTCTCACGTGACAGCAAGGCGTACTAGCTCAGCAGCCACACAGCTTACACTGACGGTATAGCCGTATAAAACAACTTTAACACTGTTATGTTACAAATATGCGCCACACTTTGAACCCACACCAAAAAAGAATGACAAACACATTTCTGGAGAACATCTGCACTGTAACACAACATAAACACAACACAACCAATACCCAGAATCCCATGCAGCCCTAACTCTTCCGCTCAACCAACGCACGGAGGGGGGGGGGGGGAGATGTGTGGGGGGATTTGGTGGTAGCGGGGGTGTATAATCTAGACCGGAAGAGTTAGGGCTGCATGGGATTCTGGGTATTGGTTGTGTTGTGTTTATGTTGTGTTACGGTGGGATGTTCTCCAGAAATGTGTTTTTCATTCTTTTTTGGTGTGGGTTCACAGTGTGGCGCATATTTGTAACGTAACAGTGTTAAAGTTGTTTGATACGGCTACCGTCAGTGTAAGCTGTGTGGCTGATGACTAAGTATGCTTTGCTGTCTCCTGTGTGTGCAAGTAAAAGCTACATTCAACATGTGGCCGGGCTGGCACGCTGTTTGTAAATGCTGTAGAGAACAATTACTACAGTGCAATCAGGGCACTCCCTTAATTTAGTAATTAGAGTGAAAATAGGATTATATTATTCCTGGGAGTTATCTAGGAGAGGCACTGAGATCCATAAGTCTCCTGGGAAAATCGGGGGGGGTCGGTAAGTATGCAGCTGAGCCGCATCAGAGTGGTCAAAGAGCCGCATGCGGCTCCGGAGCCGCGGGTTGCCGACCCCTGGTCTATCTATATTGGATCAGGGCACCCGTGTGATTGGCTCAGACAACACACAACATTGGATGGTTAGCTCAAAGCTCTTTCCTACCTGAGCCCATTCCGACCACATAGATGGTTTCTCCGCAGCCCTCGTCTAGTCGCTCCCGTAGGTGTCGCATCAGGCCGTCGTACTGTTCCCCCGTAGGACTCACCAGGAGCAGCTGCGTGGACGAATATGAGGTTTGGATCAGCGGTGTGGATTATTCTAAACCAGTCCAGAGTCCCATCCCAGGCAGGAGCATCAAACCTCTAACCAGATGTGACAATTCCTGGGGGAATTTAACCAAACTGCAATGCCGTGTAGTACAAGTTCTACGACTATGAAGCTAAACTCAAATGCTGCATGCCAACAGCTAGCATGTATTAAACTACCAAGTTATAAGACTGTAAATATAGCTAAAAAACTTTAACATGCTTACACAATATTTCCACTCTTAGCAAAACATGGCTAATGGTAACGCAAAGAAGAGAAAAGTGTCGTCAGTGGTTTGGTTTTGCGGCAACAGGCGTGGAAGAAATGACTGGACGCTGCAAAGTTTGTTTAAAAAATGTAGCAACACAACAAACTAAATCCAACAACTGAAATGCAACTCTTTACAAAGTTAGCAAGAAAAAAAAAAAACTCCAGCTAAAACGCAGATTACCGCGGGGGAATTTACACAGTTGGCATGTATGATAAGAAAGAAGCACAGTGGAAAACGAGAGCTAAAGCGGTCGCTCTGCACGTCGCTAATACAGCGGAAAAGCCTGCTTTTATCCACCCGTTAAAACTAGGGAAACCTCTCAATGCTACATTTGTATTTACACAAGTATTTTATTCAAGACAGAAGATTTAAGTGTGTACTCGATGCATCTCAAAGGTTGGAGTTGATTTAGACTTAGACAAACTTTATTGACACAGTAGCTCAGCTACAAAGGATGGAAAGGATAATACAGGTATAAAGTAGACTAAAAATATACCATAGTAGCAATATAAAATATAACATATGTAATATCCATCCATTTTCTACCGCTTATCCCTTTCGGGGTAACCGGGGGGTGCTGGAGCCTATCTCAGCTACAATCGGGTGGAAGGCGGTTTACACCCTGGACAAGTCGCCACCTCATCGCAGGGCCAACACAGATAGACAGACAACATTCACACTCACATTCACACACTATATGTCCATTTAGTGTTGCCAATCAACCTATCCCCAGGTGCATGTTTTTATACTGATATATTATATTATATTTATACATAATATATACAATATATAACAAATATATCACATTTATTTGCATGCTACATATATATGCTACATTTTTGTTTACAGACAGAAGTTTAATCTTCAATAGGAAGCTCTATATTAAATAATATATGAGATTTCCAGTTCATTGTATCATCTTTTATTACACCCAAAATCAAATAAAAGTGAAACTTGTTACGAATTTGTGTTCATTGGTTTTGATTAACCTCTTAAGGCCCAAGCTGTTTGTTTACATGTTTTCTTTTTTATTTCTCTTTGCTATTTGGGCTTATTGGACCCTAATTAGAATAAAAACTAAGAATCATCTTTTGATATGATGTACTTAGTCCATAAGTACACAAACGTGTACTTCACGTTTAGTGACATGCTAATTCTTATTTTTACACTTTTTTCCCTCCATATTCCATTGTATGTTATACTCTTCTGACACCACCAGATGGCAGTATAAGTGTCCACATAAGTGGCCATAAGACCCCAATTCAGTAGTGTACACAATTTTGGAAATAAAAGCTAAAAGGTGCTGTCCACGCATGTGGCCACTTAGCCTTTAGAGGTTAAATACCTATTTGATTATTTCACTTTTCTAACGTTACACACCACTAAATAATGCAAGTATGTATGATATCTTATCAGATAATAGTATCGTATTGAAGGTAAATATATTGTATTGGGACACTTGTAGTTAAAAGTTAGGGTTCGCCTTTGGTAGAAACTTTTGAACCCGTATCAGGGGCCCCGTTGGGCCTTCAACATGTCTGAAAGTGCCACTTTTCCCAGGGGTCAATTTTCTCATGGTGTTTTTTCCAAGTTAAGACAGTTTATTTTATTTTTTTTTTACATAATATGAGACATTAATAAGACAAAAGTACATCCGTACATGACATGGCAAGCAACAACGTCAATAGCCTTGCTTGCTAACAGGTGCGGGGAATAGCGCTCAAAAGGAAGACATGAAACTGTTACAGGAAAACACCAAAATAACAGCGCAAGATAAGAACTTAAAGCACTACACACAGGAAAACACAAACAAACTCAAAATAAGGCACGGCGGAGGACCTGGTGGAGTTTCATTTTTTAACATTTTCTGCTTGTGGTGTGCCTCTGGATTTTTAAATGGGGGAAAAAAAATGTGCCTTGCCCAATGTTCCCTCTAAGGTGCACACCTGTGCAATTGCGCACTGCTCAAGCGTCCTCTGCGCACGGCAAATTTATGCCACGCACATCAAATTAAAAAAAAAAGCGCATAACACGACACGGACACGACAGAGAAAACAGTTTTCGTCATCATTGTTCAAATATTGTAACGTCTGTCGAGACGCTTTGAGGACATGAATTCCATCCATCACTTTACTGAGCAAAACTCTTTATTGTCGGCCATAAACACATCACCAAAACATTAGTAAAAAAAATGATATCTAGCAAAAGTGGTCATTTTCTGCAGTACAAACCAGACCAAAAGCAACTTTGTTATATCAACAGCAGCCGCTCGCTCTTTCTCACTTGCGCCAACACATGCACATATGGCACTTAGCCAGTGATGCGTTTACAGCCACACAAAAAGTCGGACAACTCCAACACCACACATAAAGTGTCATTCCAGGTCGTTACACTATGATTTACCAATCGAATGTGTGCTTATTCTAGTGTCATTTATTAGGAATCTTAATTTATAAATATTAATCATGAAATGCTGTTAGTATATTAAATAAATACTAATAAAAATATATTTTTTACAAACAGGAAGTTGCAGGAATGTACACATGATCCCCTGCTTACATCTCATTGTGCAACATGTGAATGTTTTAATGCAGGGGTGCTCATTATGTCGATCGCGATCTACCGGTCGATCGCGGAGGTTGTGTCAGTCGTTCGCCAGCCAGGCATTAAAAAAATAGTCCTAAAAATGAGCGATCATAAATCTTCACTATGACGTCCCTTTCGTCACTTGATTGACATTCACGGCACCCGAGGGTCTTCTGAGATGACGCTGGCTGCTGCCAGCTCATTATTAAGAAAAAATTACAAACAGGAAGGCGAGAAACACTTTTTATTTCAACAGGCTCTGGCGCCGTACCTGTCGTCAAAACTCCAAAGACCGGCTGCACAGTTCCTGCCTTCACAATAAAAGCTCTGCTTCATCCTGCCTGCGCTAAGAGTCTCAGAAAGCTGGTGTGCACAAGCTAGCAAGCTACGGAGTTTGCCGCCAATGTATTTCTTGTAAAGTGTATACAAAGGAGTATGGAAGCTGGACAAATAAGATGCCAAAAACCAACCACTTTCATGTGGTATTGGACAGAAAGGAGGACTTTTTTTCTCCTCCATTTGAAAATGCGGACGTTATCAGCACCACTGTCTGATTCCAATCAAAGCAAGTCATCAGAATCAGGTAATACACCAACTTATATTGTTGTCTTCATGAAAGAAAGGAATCTATATGTGTTAAACATGCTTGTAATATCATTAAACACCTTTAACTTGTTAACAATATTAACTATATGTGTTAAACATGCTTGTATTATCTTTAAACACCTTTAACTTGTTAATAATATTAACTATATGTGTTAAACATGCTTGTATTATCATTAAACACCTTTAACTTGTTAACAATATTAAGTATATGTGTTAAACATGCTTGCATTATCTTTAAACACCTTTAAAATGTTAACAATATTAACTATATGTATTAAACATTCTTGTATTATCATTAAAGACCTTTAATTTATTAACAATATTAACTATATGTGTTAAACATGCTTGCATTATCATTAAACACCTTTAAAGGCCTACTGAAAGCCACTACTACCGACCACGCAGTCTGATAGTTTATATATCAATGATGAAATCTTAACATTGCAACACATGCCAATACGGCCGGGTTAACTTATAAAGTGCAATTTTAAATTTCCCGCTAAACTTCCGGTTCGAAACGCCTCTGAGGGTTGACGTATGCGCGTGACGTCAATCATTGAAACGGAAGTATTCGGACACCATTGAAGTCAATACGAAATAGCTCTGTTTTCATGTCATTATTCCACAGTATTCTGGACATCTGTGTTGGTGAATCTGTTGCAATTTGTTCATTGCATTATGGAGAAAGAAGCTGAGCAAGCAAAGAAGAAAGTTGCCGGTGCGAAGTGTCTATTTTGCGAGGGAAGTCAGCAACAACACGTACACAGCCGGCGCTTCTTTGTTTACATTCCCGAAAGATGCAGTCAAGATGGAAGAACTCGGACAACAGAGACTCTTACCAGGAGGACTTTGATTTGGATACACAGTTGCGATAACGTGAGTACACAGCTGCGCTTCCAAACATTTGATCGCTTGCTATAACTAGCTCGAGCTAGTAGCTAGTAGCTAGGAGCTAGCATTAGTATTAATTTGTGGCATATTAAATATAAGCCTGGTTGTGTTGTGGCTAATAGAGTATATATATGTCTTGTGTTTATTTATTGTTGTAGTCATTCCCAGCTGAATATCAGGTCCCACCCGCGCGCTTCCAAACATTTGATTGCTTGCCCGTACGTGCGTGTCATGTACGTAACTTTGATTAAATATATAAGCTTTATGAACCTTGGGTTAGGTGAACGGTTGTTTGGGCTGAGTGAGTGTGTGTGTTGTGCAGGTGTTTGAATTGTATTGGCGGGTTATATATACGGGATCCCGTCCATATTACCCGCTCGAGCTATAACTAGCTCGAGCTAGTAGCTAGGAGCTAGCATAACAAACACCTAGGTGTTTTTATGCGGGATTAATTTGTGGCATATTAAATATAAGCCTGGTTGTGTTGTGGCTAATAGAGTATATATATATGTCTTGTGTTTATTTATTGTTGTAGTCATTCCCAGCTGAATATCAGGTCCCACCCGCGCGCTTCCAAACATTTGATTGCTTGCCAGTACGTGCGTGTCATGTACGTAACTTTGATTAAATATATAAGCTTTATGAACCTTGGGTTAGGTGAACGGTTGTTTGGGCTGAGTGAGTGTGTGTGTTGTGCAGGTGTTTGAATTGTATTGGCGGGTTATATATACAGGATCCCGTCCATATTACCCGCTCGAGCTATAACTAGCTCGAGCTAGTAGCTAGGAGCTAGCATAACAAACACCTAGGTGTTTTTATGCGGGGTTAATTTGTGGCATATTAAATATAAGCCTGGTTGTGTTGTGGCTAGTAGAGTATATATATGTATTGTGTTTATTTACTGTTGTATTCATTTCCAGCTGAATATCAGGTCACCCCCGGCTCTCACAGCATCTTCCACTCCCCACTAGTCCTTCACTTGCACTTTCCTCATTTAAAAATATTTCATCCTCGCTCAAATTAATGGGGAAATCGTCGCTTTCTCGGTCCGAATCTCTCTCACTTCATGCGGCCATCATTGTAAACAATAGGGAACTTTGCGTATATGTTCAATTGACTACGTCACGCTACTTCCGGTAGGGGCAAGCCTTTTTTTTTATCAGATACCAAAAGTTGCGATCTTTATCGTCGTTGTTCTATACTAAATCCTTTCAGCAAAAATATGGCAATATCGCGAAATGATCAAGTATGACACATAGAATAGATCTGCTATCCCCGTTTAAATAAAAAACATTCATTTCAGTAGGCCTTTAACTTGTTAACAAAACATATATTTCATAAATAAGTAAATATAAATTATATATATGAATGAGGTAGATCCCCACGACTTGATCAATTGAAAAGTAGCTCGCCTGCAGAAAAAGTGTGAGCACCCCTGTTTTAATGGGAACTAAATGCAATGTCTGAAAGGGGTACAAATTATTCCCAAAGCAGGACCTCCACCCAGACAAACAATACAAGTACACAGTTCATGAAAAACAATATTTTTTGTTATTGTAAGTGGGCCTAAACACTTATGTTAGAAAATAACTTCATGGAAATGACTGCTGTCATGTGATTATAATAATAAGAGAATGTTGTCTGTCTATCTGTGTTGGCCCTGCGATGAGGTGGGGACTTGTCCAGGGTGTACCCCGCCTTCCGCCCGAATGCAGCTGAGATAGGCTCCAGCACCCCCCGCGACCCCAAAAGGGACAAGCGGTAGAAAATGGATGGAGATTGAACTTATTTAGTCAGGTTTGGGACAGGTGTGCACGTCTGATGTTGCTCACATGGGCTCCACTGAATGCTCAGGGAGTTTCTGCGTTTGCTCACACATGAAAAATTAGAGGGAACATTGGCCTTGACTCAAAAAAGGTTGAAAAACAGTACAGTATTTCAGATACAAGTAGGGGGCGTGGCCACGAATAAAAACATGGCAGAAGTATTTACCTTCGAACAAGCAAACTATTTTTGGAAGTTATAAAAATGTCAAAGACTTATTAAAACACAACATTAATCTATACAATACCTGTATGAATATTACTAAAAAAAAAACGTTATGTTCCACAAATTATGTTCCTTATAATAACGCAGACGAGGTGTACGTGTCACTGTCTCATATTTCACTGCAAACACATGTTTTGTCTTCTTTTAAAACAACTTTTGAAGCAATTTTAGGACATTACAACGAACAAAGCCCACCTTGTTGCTCAAGTCCAAAATACCGCCGGACTCGCCGTTGGTCCCCTCGCCGTCCTCGAAGACCTCTTCCCCGCACGGACCGTCCGCGCAGCCCCGGTCCGGTGCGAACATGCAAGCGGGCACCGTGCACTCGGCGCCCGGGCCGAACGTCGCTCCTGACCCCGCCGACGACGCCATGTCTCTGCGGGCGGAAACACGCAACGAGGACGAAGTTAGCTTAGCTTTTTAGTACTCGTTAGCTTTAGCCGCTAGCTACAAGCGTAAAGTTCAGTTAAAAGGGGTTAGCCGGCTAGCTAAATGCTACGTAAACATTCGTCAAAGTGACTTAACGCTGGTGATACAATTATCGGGTCACAACTTATCAGGTGCCTAAATTAAGAATGAGAACAATTATTGCACCAGCTTATTCATTTTAAAATATTTATATATTAAAAAAAAAAAAGTGCTAGCCACCTGGTTAAGCTAACTTGTTTACTAGCGGGGGTGGATTCGCTTTTTTCTGAGCTGTCCTGATAGGAACTCCATCGCGGAATACTCACCGGCTATTGGCTACTTTACTTTCCGGTACGCCCACTTCGTGCCATGTTTATCCAATGAGCTGTCCTGATAGGAACCCCATCGTGGAATACTCACCGGCTATTGGCTACTTTACTTTTCGTCACGGCCACTTCATGCCATGTTTATCCAATGGGCTGTCTTGATAGGAACCTTAGACATCTTTAAAGTAGACACAGCTGTGTGACGTGAGACATTCGGCCACCATCTTGAAGTGGTGATGAGGAGCCGGCGAGCAGCCTAAACTGACAGTTGACAGTAGGAGTGAGGGAAAAAATCGATTCGAATTCAAATCGCCATTCTCACGTTGTACGATTCAGTATCGATTCTCATTTTTATTTTATTTGTATTTTATATTTTTGTATTAATCAATCCAACAAAACAATACACAGCAATACCATAACAATGCAATCCAGTTCCAAAACCAAACCCGACCCAGCAACACTCAGAACTGCAATAAACAGAGCAATTGAGAGGAGACACAAACATCACACAGAACAATCCAAAAGTAGTGAAACAAAAATGAATATTATCAACAACAGTATCAATATTAGTTACAATTTCAACATAGCAGTGATTAAAAATCCCTCATTGACATTATCATTAGACATTTATATATAAAAAAAGAACAATAGTGTCACAGTGGCTTACACTTGCATCGCATCTCATAAGCTTGACAACACACTGTGTCGAATAGTTTCCACAAAGATAAAATAAGTCATATTTTTGGTTCATTTAATAGTTCAAATTAAAAATCTACTACTCTGCTTGCATGTCAGCAGACTGGGGTAGATCCTGCTGAAATCCTATGTATTGAATGAATAGAGAATTGTTTTGAATCGGAAAAATATCGTTTTTGAATCGAGAATCGCGTTGAATCGAAAAAATCGATTTATAATCGAATTGTGACCCCAAGAATCGATATTGAATCGAATCGTGAGACACACAAAGATTCGCAGCCCTAGTTGACAGGTAGAAACCAAAGATGCCGGAATCGGGGGATTCATTTTCACAAGTAAGATTTAACATTAACGCACTATTGGGTGTATTTTGTGAAAAGAATATTACCACAGAGTTGAGAAGGAGCAAAGATCTTCAATAGTACTGAAGTCGTAGCCGCTAGCAAGCAAGACTATGACCATAATAGAATTGCTTTTAAATTAAATTAATTAAATTAAAACATGTCATACTTGAATAACATAAAGTTGAAATAAATGATGAAGATAAAGATTGTAAAAGCCAACAGGGGTAAAAGTTAGGACCACAGTCCAGACTGTGTAGGGGGGGAGTATGGGGGTTTGGTTTACAAACTTTCAGCCCCACCTAAAACAAAATTCACCAGCAACCACTGATTATGATGCATTCTCATTTGAGGCAAAGTATAAGACAATACTTTCTTAACAGTATAATTGTAACCAGGAATAAGTCTTCAAGTAACAATATTCAAATACTAACATTGTTGGGTAAGACAGAATTTGGTTTTATTCTAAATCCAGTGAAACAGATTGGTGGTTTTAGCTGATATAAAGACTTTCAAGTGTTTATATATGTTTATGTTTAAGTATTTGGCAGATGCTTTTATCCAAAGCGACATACATAAAAAATACATATAAAACAATCACTGTAAACATTATCATTTAAGGGAAGAATGTAATAGAAAATATCAATACAAGAGTGTCAAGACAAAATAAACTCTCTGCTGCTGCAGCAACAGAGATACAGTCTGTAGGTCCCTAAGATATATATAGATATCTAATGTATTCATACATTGTTTATGTAGGATATGTAGGATACTACCATGAATTGATTAAAGTGGACCCCGACAAGTTAACAAGTTAAAAAACTTATTCGGGTGTTACCATTTAGCGGTCAATTGTACGGAATATGTACTCTACTGTGCAATCTACTAATAAAAGATTCAATCAATCAATCAATAATATACACATGTATATATAACCTAATCATATTTTTTCTTGAATTTAAAAATAGTTGACCGTATTTTCCCCACCTTCCCTGGGATTATATTCTTAGTATTGATCTCGGACATCTGGTCACTTATAGCATATAAGAATATTCTATTACTGTTAAGCAAACTATGAATAATACAACATGTGTCCTTTATTATAGCTACACGTATGACAAAAAACCGCGTGAAAATCAGTGGTATTCAGTGAGGTAAGATGAATTAAATGCGCTGACAGTTCATTGCTCCTGCCAAATGAATTGCACTGAGTGGAGCGGCTCACCACTCCAAGATGGCGGCCCCGCGTCTCGTCAGCGCCAAGTAGGCAGTAGCGCTCGATGCTGCGTCTACTTATAAGATGCCTATGATAGGAACGCCGTCGCAGAATACTTACTGGCTATTGGCTACTTCACTTTCCAGTACGCCCACTTCGTGCCATTTTTATCCAATGAGCTGTCCTGATAGGAACACAATCCCGGAATACTCACCGGCTATTGGCTACTTTACTTTCCGTTACGCCCACTTCCTGCCACGTTTATCCAATGAGCTGTCCTGTCAACAAAGAAGCGGGGGAAACAAGTACGTTCGTAGTACGTACACAACTTCCCTCAGCACACCAGTGGTCCAACTACAATGTTAGAAGTCCGAACAAGTGACTTCAAATTAATTCTAAATTAGTGCTGGTGTTGAATGAACGCGTAGTGAAACGTAAAAATTGACCGTTGTCTAAGATAACTTGTTGGACGTCCACTGGCGTTGGATTGGATCGGCGTCGCAAAATACCCTCACGTCATTGGCTACATTGCACATTCGGTTACGCCTACTTATGAACGTGTATCCAATCAAGTGTTCCCGTTTACCCGTGACGTCACCAAGTCGGCCATAACAGGAAAATGTGTGTTTTGTATTGAGTAACTGAACACACAGACCACATATACACTTTCAACACATTTCAACCTTACAGTAATAAAAAACACAAAAAAACGGTTTTATCTAAAATAACTAGAATAGAAAACTAGAAAAGTACCCCCCCCCAAAAATTTAAAAAAATAAAATAAAATAAAATACAAAAAATATAAAAATACAACAAAAAAAAATAAACAAAACAAAAAATATATATATATATATATATATATATATATATATATATATATATATATATATATATATATATATATATATATATATACATACATATATATATATATATATATATATATATATATATATATATATATATATATATATATATATATATATATATATATATATATATATATACATATATATATATATATATACATATATATATATATATATATATATATATATATATATATATATATATATATATATATATATATATATATATATATATATATATATATATACATATATATATATATATATATATATATATATATATATATATATATATATATATATATATATATATATATATATATATATATATATATATATATATATATATATATATATATTATCATTAATATATATATATTTTTAATCTATCTCAGCTGCATTCGCATTTCCAGGAGTTCCCGGTTTTCCAAAGCCCTATTTTACCTCTTCCTGGAACGTTTTCACAGTCTGGACATTCAAGCCAGCATGTTTCAAGCCAGCATGTTTTGGAAAATGTCCCTGATTACCAGGAATTTCCAGGAATTCCCCCCCCCCCACCCCCCATTGAAAATGAATGGGCAATATACAAACCTCTCCTTATTTCTCACATGGTTGGAACCGTTCCAACATCCACACACTCCACTCACCTTGGACAATCAAACTACCATTTTCCACTTTCAAAAAAATTCCAGGAATTCAGTTTTCCAAAGCCCTATTTTCACCTCATCCTGGTAAGTTTTCACAGTCCACATTTTTCAACCATTTTTGTCCATTCCACTTTCAAAACATTTCTGTATGTTTTGTTTGTCTTTTTCGCACAAATACCCAGCTTTCCCGAAATTCCAGGGATTCCAAAATACCCATTCTCTTTTCAAACAGTTACCACGTCAACATCTTTTAACTGTTTCGAAAAAATTCCAACACCAACCCATTCACATTATTTCGGACTAATATCTATATTTTAAAACATTTAAGGTTTTCCGGAAATTCCCAAATTTCCAGGAAATTCCCATTCAAATGACTTGGTTCCACAATGCCCAAAATTATAAAACATTTGAGCTATTTTTAAACCTCCCAACACACACTAAACACAAAACCTGTTTTCCTTTTAAAAATTTTTTCCAGTTTTCCCGGAATTTTCTCACCTTTGACAGTGAATGGGCATTACACAATCGGCTGTATATCCCACATTTCTCATCGGATTTGAACCGTTCCAACATCCACACACTCATCTCACCCTGGACATTCAAGCCAGCATGTTTCCAGGTTTGTGAAATTTCCCTGATTACCAGGAATTTCCAGGAATTTTCCCCCCATTGAAAATGAATGGGCAATATACAAACCTCTCCATATCCCTTATTTCTCAAGTGGTTCGAACCGTTCCAACATCCACACACTCCACTCACCTTGGACAATCAAACTACCATTTTCCATGTTCAAAAAAATTCCAGGAATTCACAGTTTTCCAAAGCCCCATTTTCACCTCACCCTGGAAAGTTTTCACAGTCCACGTTTTTCAACCATTTTTGTCCATTCCACCTTCAAAGGATTCTTCTATTTTTTTTTTCTTTTCCGCACAAATACCCGGCTTTCCCGAAATTCCAGGAATTCCAAAATACCCATTCTCTTTTCAAACAGTTACCGCGTCAACATCTTGTAACTGTTTCGAAAAAATTCCAGCACCAACCCATTCATATCATCTCGGACTAATACCTATATTTTAAAACATTCACAGTTTTCACAAAATTCCCAAATTTCCAGGAAATTCCCATTCAAATGACTTCGTTCTACGATGCCCAAAATTATAAACACGTTGAGCTATTTTTAAACCTCCCAACATCCACACACACCAAACACAAAACATGTTTACCCTTTCCAAAAATTCCTGTTTTTCCTGGAATTTTCCCCTCACTGACAAAAAATGGGCATTACACAATCGCCTGCATATCCCACATTTTTCACCCGACTTGAACCGTTCCAACATCCACACACTCCACTCACCCAGGACATTCTAGCCAGCATGATTCCGGGTTCCAAAGAGTCCCTGATTACCCGGAATTTCCAGGAATTTCCAGGAATTTCCCCCCCATCGAAAATGAATGGTCAACATACAATACACATTTCTCAACCGATTAAAACGTTCCAACACCCATAATAATCCTATGTATGTCAGCTAATCTCTTCTTTACACTCTGAAGTGACGGGATAATTAGAATCATATTTAACTGATCTGGACACTTTACACTTAATTTGTTGGGACTTAAAAAAAGAGAAATATTTATATATATATATATATATATATATATATATATATATATATATATATATATATATATATATATATATATATATATATATATATATATATATATATATATATATATATATATATATATACATATATATATATATATATATACATACATATATATATATATATATACATACATATATATATATATATATATATATATATATATATATATATATATATATATATATATATATATATATATATATATATATATATATATATATATATATATATATATATAACTAAACCAAATTTTTCAGGAAGTGGAGGATATGTTTAAATCCAGCTTTAAAAACTTGTGTGTGTTAAATTGGTGCCGCGTCCCCGGGAATCAAACATTGTCAGATGTGCAGGTAATAAAGTTGCAGCCTACTTTGCCGCTAATGTTTTACTAGCCGACGCCCACACCCCCCCCTCGCCTGTATAAAGCGAAGGGCAGTCGTCGGGTCTTTCTTTCACCTGAGGAACCACCCACTCAAGACAAGCAAAATGGTGAGCGAGCTTATTCTTAAAATGTTACTCTGAGACAAAAAAAGTAATTTTTTTTAAAAAACACCTGGGAAGATGTAGTTGATGACTTTTGATGCTTATTTAGTTGTTCTGAGTAGTTTTGTTTAAGTACTTTATCACCAAGAAGTGTTATTAATGTTAGGAAACATTGAAAGGATAAACAGTGTTAGACCCGTGCAAGTATACTATATATATATATATATAATATATAATATATATAATATATATATATATATATATATATATATATATATATATATATATATATATATATATATATATATATATATATATATATATATATATATATATACACACACATATATATATATATATATATATATATATATATATATATATATATATATATATATATATATATATATATATATATATATATATATATATATATATATATATGTGTGTGTATAT
>NC_084748.1:9259388-9274388 GCF_033978785.1 Entelurus aequoreus
CTGTCATCACTTCATCATTTCAACATTTCATCACTTCTGTCATTGTTTCATCTCTTCATCGTTTCATCTCTTCATCACTTAATTTCATTACTTCATGTTTTCATCATTTCGTCACTTCTGTCATCATTTCATCACTTCATCTCTTCTGTCATTTCATCACTTCATCGCTTCATCCTTTCATCACTTCACCCTTTCATCACTTCATCAATTCTGTCATCATTTCATCACTTCATCTCTTCTGTCATAATTTCATCACTTCATCATTTCATCACTTCTGTCATCATTTAATCTCTTCTGTCGTAATTTCATCACTCCATCATTTCATCACTTCTGTCATCATTTCATAATTTCATCACTTCATCTCTTCTGTCATCATTTCATCACTGCATCTCTTCTGTCATTTCATCACTTCCTCATTTCATCACTTCTGTCATCATTTCATCACTTCATCTCTTCTGTCATCATTTCATCACTTCCTCATTTCATCACTTCTGTCATCATTTAATCTCTTCTGTCGTCATTTCATCACTCCATCATTTCATCTCTCCATCACTTCTGTCATAATTTCATCACTTCATCACTTCTGTCATCATTTTGTCACTTCTGTCATCATTTCATCACTTCATCTCTTCTGTCATTTCATCACTTCATCCTTTCATCACTTCTGTCATCACTTCATCACTTCTGTCATCATTTCATCACTTCATCACTTCTGTCATCATTTCATCACTTATGTCATCATTTCATCACTTCATCTCTTCTGTCATTTCATCACTATCACTTCATACTTACATCACTTCCGTCATCACTTCATCTCTTCATCACTTATGTCATCATTTCATCACTTATGTCATCATTTCATCACTTATGTCATCATTTCATCACTTATGTCATCATTTCATCACTTCATCTCTTCTGTCATTTCATCACTATCACTTCATCCTTTCATCACTTCTGTCATCACTTCATCTCTTCATCACTTCTGTCATCATTTCATCACTTCATCACTCCATCTCTTCATCACTTCTGTCATCATTTCATCACTTATGTCATCGCTTCATCACTTCATCCTGTCACCGCCAGCTTCGCCCTGAACATCGGCCATGACTCAGAAAACATCGCGCTGCACTTCAACCCGCGCTTCGACGCGGGCGTGGTCGTGTGCAACTCTCTGTCAGGCGGTTGCTGGGGCGACGAGCACCAAGACTCCAACTTTGGCTTCTCGCGAGGGGAGGAGTGCAAGGTGAGCCTTTCTTAAAGCGACAGATTTTAGTTTTGTTTTTTTTTACATTGTAAATAAAAAATATTACAAGTCAGTATTTTACAGTAGAAATAAATAAATAAATTGTGTAAAAAGCATCATAAATTTTACTTTAAAATTCTGGCAACTTCATAAATAAATCTACAATGAAAATACATCCATATAAATATTTTTGTTTAATTAAAAAATAAATACAATTTTAGTTTTTTTTAAACATAATTTTTTCCCCATTGTAAATAAAAAATAATAGTGTTTTACAGTAAAAAAAAAAACCTGATAGCACAATCGTTTCATTGTAAAATATAAAAATAAAAATGTTCCATTTACTGTAATTTTGTGTAAAAAGCAAATATTCTTGCAACTGAGCTGCCAGTTTTTTTTTGTACAAAAATACATCGATAATGCAAATGTCCTATTTTTTAATTTAAAAAAAATATTTAGACAAAAAATTTAAATAAAAAATAATACAAGTCAGTATTTTATAGTAAAAAAAAAGGGCAACGTTTTACTGTAAAAATAAGTGTACAGTAATTTTATGTAAAAACATAACTTTTACGGCACATTCTGCCAACTGAGCTGCCAGTTTTTTTGTACAAAAATATATTTATAATGCAAATATATCATGTATTTAAATTATTTTTAAAAATATTTAGATATTTTTTATTACATTGTAAATAAAAAATAATACAAGTCAGCATTTTATAGTAAAAAAAAAGGGCAACATTTTTTTGTAAAAATATATAAGTGTACAGTAATTTTATGTAAAAACATAACTTTTACAGCACATTCTGACAACTGAGCTGCCAGTTTTTTTTTTAATGGTAAGATCTACAGAAAAAAAAGTACTGGTTTAAAAAAACAAAAACAAAACGTCGATTCTTATTTTTCCCCCCGAAGAGTGTAAATAAAAAATAGTGTTTTACAGTAAAAAACAAATACAAAACTGACAGCACAATCGCCAACATTTCATTGTAAAATACAAAAATAAAAATGTTCCATTTACTGTAATTTTGTGTCAAAAGCAAATATTCTTGCAACTGAGCTGCCAGTTTTTTTGTATAAAAATACTTTTATAAAGAAAATACAGCATATATTTAAATTATAAAAAAATATTTAGTTTTTTTTTTTTTTTACATTGTAAATAAAAAATAATACAAGTCAGCATTTTATGGTAAAAAAAAAAAAAGGGCAACATTTTACTGTAAAAATATATAAATGTGTACAGTAATTTTATGTAAAAACATAACTTTTACGGCACAATTCTGCCAACTGAGCTGCCATTTTTTTGTACAAAAATAAATTTATAATGCAAATATATCATATATTTAAATCATAAAAAAAATATAAAAAATAATACAAGTCAGCATTTTATAGTAAAAAAAGGGCAACATTTTACTGTAAAAATATATAAATGTGTACAGTAATTTTATGTAAAAAAAACTTTTACGGCACAATTCTGCCAACTGAGCTGCCAGTTTTTTTTGTACAAAAATACATTTATAATGCAAATATATCATATATTTAAATTATAAAAACAAATATATATATATATTTTTTACATTGTTATTAAAAAATTATTAAAGTCAGCATTTTATAGTAAAAAAGGGCAATATTTTACTGTAAAAATATATAAATGTGTACAGTCATTTTATGTAAAAACATAACTTTTACGGCACAATTCTGCCAACATTTTTTGTACAAAAATACATTTATATAACTCCTAACAGTAGCTCCTTGAATTCCTTCTAAGTCTATCTGATAGCTCAGTTACAGCTCTTTTTATTACCAAATATGTGTTATATGTGTTTTATGTTGCACGATTGCACCAAGAAAAATTCGTAGTTTGTGAACCCGTTCTCAAACAAAGGCAATAAAACTATTCTGATTCTGATTCTTATAATGCAAATATATCATATATTTAAATTATAAAAAAATATTTAGATTTTTTTTTATATTGTAAATAAAAAACAATACAAGTCAGCATTTTATAGTAAAAAAAGGGCAATATTTTACTGTAAAAATATATAAATGTGTACAGTAATTTTATGTAAAAAAAATATATTTTACGGCACAATTCTGCCAACTGAGTTGCCAGTTTTTTTTGTACAAAAATACATTTATAACGCAAATATATCATATATTTAAATTATAAAAAAATATTTAGATAATTTTTTTTTACATTGTAAATAAAAAATAATACAAGTCAGCATTTTATAGTTAAAAAAAAAAGGCAACATTTTACTGTAAAAATATATGAATGTGTACAGTAATTTTATGTAAAAACATAACTTTTACGGCACAATTCTGCCAACTGAGCTGCCAGTTTTTTTTTAAACTGTAAAATCTACAGAAAAAAAAAGTACTGGTTTAAAAAAACAAAACAAAACGTAGATTCTTATTTTCCCCCCCGAAGAGTGTAAATAAAAAATAGTGTTTTACAGTAAAAAAAAACAAAAACAGAACTGACAGCACAGTCGCCAACATTTCATTGTAAAATATAAAAATACAAATTTTCCATTTACTGTAATTTTGTGTAAAAAGCAAATATTCTTGCAACTGAGCTGCCAGTTTTTTTTGGTACAAAAATACATTTATAATGAAAATATGTAATATATTTTAATTAAAAAAATATATTTAGATGTTTTTTTTTTTACATTGTAAATAAAAAATAATACAAGTCAGCATTTTATAGTAAAAAAAAGGGTAACATTTTACTGTAAAAATATATAAATGTGTACAGTAATTTTATGTAAAAACATAACTTTTACGGCACAATTCTGCCAACTGAGCTGCCAGTTTTTTTTGTACAAAAATACATTTATAATGCAAATATATCATATATTTAAATGATTAAAAAAATATAAAAAATAATACAAGTCAGCATTTTATAGTAAAAAAAAGGACAACATTTTACTGTAAAAATATATAAATGTGTACAGTAATTTTATGTAAAAAAAACTTTTACGGCACAATTCTGCCAACTGAGCTGCCAGTTTTTTTTTATACAAAAATACATTTATAATGCAAATATATCATATATTTAAATTATAAAAAAAAATTTTTTTTTTCTTTTTTACATTGTAAATAAAAAATTATTAAAGTCAGCATTTTATAGTAAAAAAGGGCAATATTTTACTGTAAAAATATATAAATGTGTACAGTAATTTTATGTAAAAACATAACTTTTACGGCACAATTCTGCCAACTTTTTTTGTACAAAAATACATTTATAATGCAAATATATCATATATTTAAATTATAAAAAAATATTTAGATTTTTTTTTTTTACATTGTAAATAAAAAATAATACAAGTCAGCATTTTATAGTAAAAAAAAAAAGGGCAATATTTTACTGTAAAAATATATAAATGTGTACAGTAATTTTATGTAAAAAAATATATTTTACGGGACTATTCTGCCAACTGAGCTGCCAGTTTTTTTTGGTACAAAAATACATTTATAACGCAAATATATCATATATTTAAATTATAAAAAAATAATTTGATAATTTTTTTTTTTACATTGTAAATAAAAAATAATACAAGTCAGCATTTTATAGTAAAAAAAAAGGGCAATATTTTACTGTAAAAATATATAAATGTGTACAGTAATTTTATGTAAAAAAATATATTTTACGGCACAATTCTGCCAACTGAGCTGCCAGTTTTTTTTGCACAAAAATACAATTATAACGCAAATATATCATATATTTAAATTATAAAAAAATATTTAGATTTTTTTTTTTTTTACATTGTAAATAAAAAATAATACAAGTCAGCATTTTATAGTAAAAAAAAAAGCGCAACATTTTACTGTAAAAATATATAAATGTGTAGAATCATTTTATGTAAAAACATAACTTTTACGGCACAATTCTGCCAACTGAGCTGCCAGGTTTTTTTTAACGATAAAATCTACAGAAAAAAAAAAAAAGTACTAGTTTAAAAAAATAAAATTAAAAAACGCAGATTCTTATTTTTCCCCCCCGGAAGAGTGTTATGTTACTACGATCAAATCCCCAGTGAGGAAATTTAAAAGGAGCTTCCAGACCTTTCCTCTCCTCCACCAGTTCTACATCAACTTCAACCAGGCGGAGTTCAACATCAAGCTGCCCGACGGCAACACGATGAGCTTCCCCAACCGCCTGGGAGACGTCAAGTACAAATACTTCGACGTCAGCGGCGACGCCAAGATCGTGGGCCTCAAGATCAAGTAGCCACTTGTAATGGCGAGTGGCGGCCCGCAGAGGGAGCCAGACCGCATCTCATTCTACTGCCTTGCTAATAAATGATAGAGATACTGTATGTCCTCTAGTTGTTTTTATTGCTTAACTAGGAAACATGCTCACTATTAAAATTATGTTAGCATGTTAGCTTCTTTAGCTATTTTTTTTGCGTGTATACATCCCAGAGTCATATATTTTGGTACTTTACGCATGCTTACTGTTAGAATGTTAAACAGTATACACCTCAGCGTCGTATATTTTGGTTGTTGTTAGCATTCTTATCTTTTTTTTGCATATAAAAACCTCAGTCATACATTTTGGCACTTAGCACACGTTAACTGCTGGCATGCTAACATTACAATGCAAAAATGTTAACATTAGCATGCTAGCTTTGTTGGCTAGGTTTACAGGTATACACCTCAGAGTCCTATATTTTGGCTGACGTTAGCATTCTTAGCTATTTTTCAAGTATACACCTGAGAGTCAAATATATTTGTTGCACTTGAAACATGCTCACTATTAAAATGATGTTAGCATGTTAGCTTGTTTAGATATGTTTGGCAGTTATACATCCCAGAGTCATATATTTTGGTACTCTACGCATGTTTACTGTTAGCATGTTAGCTGTTTTTCAAGTATACACCTTAGAGTCATATATATATATATATATTTGTTGCACTTGAAACATGCTCACTGTTAAAATGATGTTAGCATGTTAGCTTGTTTAGATATTTTTGGCAGGTATACATCCCAGAGTCATATATTTTCTGTACTCTACGCATGTTTACTGTCAAAATGTTAATGTTAGCATGTTAGCTAATTTTCGGTGTACACATCAGAGTCCTATATTTTGGCTGACATTAGCATTCTTAGCTATTTTGCAAGTATACACCTTAGAGTCATATAGATATTTGTTGCACTTGAAACATGCTCACTATTAAAATGATGTTAGCATGTTAGCTTGTTTAGATATTTTTGGCAGGTATACATCCCAGAGTCATATATTTTGTTAATTTACGCATGTTTACTGTTAAAATGTTAATGTTAGCATGTTAGCTATTTTTCGGTGTACACCTCAGCGTCCTATATTTTGGATGTTGTTAGCATTCTAATCTGTTTTTGCATATAAAAACCTCGAAGTCATACATTTTGGCACTTAGCACATGCTAACTGCTGGCATGCTAACATTACAATGCAAGAATGATAAAATTAGCATGCTAGCTTTGTTTGCTAGGATTACAGGTATACACATCAGAGTTATATATTTGGGTACTTGACGAATGCTCAAGGCTAGAATGCTAATGTTAGCATGTTAGCTTTTTTTTTATAAACTATTTTTTGCAGGTTTACGCCTAAGAGTCATATATCTTGGTACTTGACATATGCTAACTGTTAGAATGCTATTGTTGACATTTTAGCTTTTTGGCTATTTTTGCAGGTATACACCTGTATCTTGGCTCACGTTAGCATTCTTGGCTATTTTGCAAGTATACACCTTAGCGTCATATATATTTGGCACTTGAAACATGCTCACTGTTAAAATGATGTTAGCATTTTAGCTTATTTAGCTATTTTTGCATATGTACACCTCAGAGTAACACATTTTCGCACTTCACGTATGTTTACTGCTAGCATGTTAACATTAGAATGTAGGAATGTATACATGAGCATGCTAGTTTTTTAGCTAATTTTGCAGGTATACACATCAAGGTCATATATTTGGGTACTTGACTCATGCTTAGGGTTAGAATGCTAATGTTAGCACATTAGCGGTTATAGCTAATTTTGCAGGTATACAACTGAGAGTCATATATTTGAGTACTTGATGCATGCTTAAGGTTAGAATGCAAATGTTAGCATGTTAGCTTTCTTTTAGCTATTTTTCGGTACACACCTCGGCATCATATATTTTGGATAAGGTTAGAATTCTCATCTATTTTGCAAAAATACACCTTAGAGTCATACATTTTGGCACTTAACACATTTTAACCGCTAGCATGCTAACATTAGAATGTAATGATGTTAACATTAGCATGCTAGCCCTTTTGGCTAATTTTATAAGCATACACCTCAAAATTACATATTTCAGTACTGTTAGAATGCTAATGTTAGCTTTTTTAGCTGTATACACCTCAGTCATATATTTTAACATTTGATACATGTTAACTGTTAGCATGCTAACATTAAAATAGCATGCTAGCTTTTTATTGCTAATTTTACACTTATACACCTCAGAATAATTTTTTTCATGAATTTTTACAATAGCTTTTTAATGTTTTGTATGCTCTTTTTGTAAAAAAAAAATATATCTATATTTTATTTGTGTGAAAAACACAAAGTATGCAGTATTTTCAAAAATACTGGAACACTATAAATGAGGTAATTACAGCATTTAATAGGTTGCTAACTGATTTTAATGCATTATTATTTGGAAACGACGGGAGGTTTTTTCTCCCGAAAAAATCCTGTTCTAAGTAAATTCTCAGTGTATTAAAGAGAAATACGAGTGCGGTGGATGACCAGAGACAATTAGCAGGAGGACGTCAAAGTACGAGCAGATGAGGAATGTCGCAAGGCGGCAAGAACATTCCCAAGAAGCTGAACTGGAACTCCGAGGAAAACTTAGAAAGTCCACACGTACCTTTTTTGCTATTTGGAAAAATATTAAAAATTACATTTTTAATGTAAATATAGTCATACAATATTTTCTTTATTTTTTAGAGGATTTTAGTTTTGTAAATTAACATTTTTACATTGCAAATTAAAAAAAAAAGTCAGTAGGTTTTTCAGTAAAGCAAAATATAATATTAAAATTGTACTAGGAATTCTGTGTAAAAAACACTGTAAAAACACTATTTTGTCTCTCTCTCTCTCTCTCTCTCTCTCTCTCTCTCTCTCTCTCTCTCTCTCTATATATATATATATATATATATATATATATATATATATATATATATATATATATATATATATATATGTTTAATATTTATATATGTTTCACAATTTTTTTTAAACTGTAAAAACAAGAACGAGCAAAGGTTTTACGATTAAAAAAAATAGCGGCTTAATCGCCAAAAAAAGGTATCATAATAATAAAAATGGTATTAAATTCAGTGTAAAAAAACTAACTTTTACATTAAAATCCTTTCTTTTTTTCTTTTTTTTTTTACCATAATTGGTGTTTACATTTTAAATACATTTTACAGTAAAATTCTGATTATTATAAATATTATTTTTTTTACCATAATTGGTTTTTACATATAATTAGTTTAAATTAAAAAAAACAAACGGAGCTATTTTACTTTTACAGTAAAATTCAGATTTTTTTTTTTTTTTTTTTACCATAATAATTTTTTATAGCTAATTATTTTAAATAAAAAAAACGGGACTATTTTACTTTCACAGTAAAATTCTGATTAATTTTTTTTTTATGTTTATTTTTTACCATAATTGTTTTTTACATATAATTATAAAAAAACTAAATTAAAAAAAACTAAACTATTTTACTTTTACAGTAAAATTCAGATTTTTTTTTTTTTACCATAATAATTTTTTATACCTAATTATTTTAAATAAAAAAACGGGACTATTTTACTTTAACAGTAAAATTTAAATGGTTTTTTAAAATTTTATTTTTTTTTATACCATAATTGGTTTATACACATTATTATTTTAAATTAAAAAAAGGGGCTATTTTACTTTTACAGTAAAATTCTAGAGCAGCCAGTATTTTAATGTTTTTTTTAATTTCTTTAACATTGCCATCACATGGTTGTACTGCCCAACGATAAAACTATCAAAATCCAACCCCCCCCCCCCCCCCCCCCAAAAAAAAATAAAAATAAAACAAATGTAGCTAACAATCTGGTGCCATATCGTCACTTTGATGAAAATGTTATAAACTGGTTATTAATTATTTTTGTATAATTTTTTTTTAAAGCTTAGATTAGAGGGAGACACTGACCACATGCTTGCCAAATAGAGAGTTCGTGTTATGGCTTGATCATGCCAAAAAGTGAGCCTGCACTTCCTGAAGGAAAGAGCGTGTAACAAGAGTTTATTACGTGTCCATGAAGTGTTTATTAACGTGTTTATTAACATGTTTATTAACATGTTTATTAACGTGTCCAGATCCAGGTGTGACTCCAGACTAAGAAAAGTAGAAAGCAAATGAACAATAATCAGTCCAGACCAAAGATGGCTACGGTGCTCAACAGCACTAATAGCTGAAAGCGTCATGTTGCGCCCTACAAAGTGTTTGCACTGTAAGTGTTGTGCGTATTACACGCCATCTGTTTGATTGTAGCGTGCATCTTTGTTCGGAGTTTTCACCACCACATTTGGAGGTGGCGAAATCGCCATGTAAAATCGCTAATGCTAATAGTAGCCTGTCTATGGCAATTCCAATGTGAATTAGCATCAAGCTAGTGCATTTTGGAAGAGTGGAGCCTTACTTAACGTTTGAGCGTTTTGTCGGTGTTGAAAACTGCAACATTACGTTCGAGGGCGTTAGTCGCGTGACGTCACGGGCGACAAATCGGGCACCGTTTGGTTTTACGCGAGTCGGTACCCGTTAGTACGGACAGAATTCGGTCGCTGCCTGTAAAAGTACCGGATTCGGTACCCATCCCTAGTCGAGACTGCCACCTGGACTACGAGTCCTCGGGGGCGGGGCTACAGGGGAGAGGGGTTCTGTCCTGTTTGAAGCGGTCGACTGGCCCTTCTTGGCCAAGTAGTCCTTGTAGTTGCGGGTGAGGAGCGTGTAGAGGAAAGGGTTGACGCAGCTTTTGCCGTACGTGAGGCAGGTGGCCAAGAAGTTGACGTAGTTGTGGGTGGATGAGGACAGAGCCTTGAGGGACTCCGCCGAGAAGAGCTGGGCCAGCTGCCAGGCCCAGAAAGGCAGGAAACAGGCCCAGTAGGCCACCGATAGTACGGACAGAATTCGGTCACTGCCTGTAAAAGTACCGGATTCGGTACCCATCCCTAGTCGAGACTGCCACCTGGACTACGAGTCCTCGGGGGCGGGGCTATAGGGGAAAGGGGTTCTGTCCTGCTCGAAGCGGTCGAGTGGCCCTTCTGGGCCAGGTAGTCCTTGTAGTTGCGGGTGAGGAGCGTGTAGAGGAAAGGGTTGACGCAGCTTTTGCCGTACGTGAGGCAGGTGGCCAAGAAGTTGACGTAGTTGTGGGTGGATGAGGACAGAGCCTTGAGGGACTCCGCCGAGAAGAGCTGGGCCAGCTGCCAGGCCCAGAAAGGCAGGAAACAGGCCCAGTAGGCCACCGATAGTACGGACAGAATTCGGTCACTGCCTGTAAAAGTACCGGATTCGGTACCCATCCCTAGTCGAGACTTCCACCTGAACTACGAGTGCTCGGGGGCGGGGCTACAGGAGAAAGAGGTTCTGTCCTGCTCGAAGCGGTCGAGTGGCCCTTCTGGGCCAGGTAGTCCTTGTAGTTGCGGGTGAGGAGCGTGTAGAGGAAAGGGTTGACACAGCTGTTGCCGTACGTGAGGCAGGTGACAAAGAAGTTGACGTAGTTGTGGGTGGATGAGGACAGAGCCTTGAGGGACTCCGCCGAGAAGAGCTGGGCCAGCTGCCAGGCCCAGAAAGGCAGGAAACAGGCCCAGTAGGCCACCGATAGTACGGACAGAATTCGGTCACTGCCTGTAAAAGTACCGGATTCGGTACCCATCCCTAGTCGAGACTTCCACCTGAACTACGAGTGCTCGGGGGCGGGGCTACAGGAGAAAGAGGTTCTGTCCTGCTCGAAGCGGTCGAGTGGCCCTTCTGGGCCAGGTAGTCCTTGTAGTTGCGGGTGAGGAGCGTGTAGAGGAAAGGGTTGACACAGCTGTTGCCGTACGTGAGGCAGGTGACAAAGAAGTTGACGTAGTTGTGGGTGGATGAGGACAGAGCCTTGAGGGACTCCGCCGAGAAGAGCTGGGCCATCTGCCAGGCCCAGAAAGGCAGGAAACAGGCCCAGTAGGCCACCACGATGCTGAAGATCATGACCACCACCCGCTGCTTGAGTCCTCGCCTCCTGGCCGAGCCGGGGCTCCCCGCCAGTCGGGCCTGCGCCGCCCAGTAGCGCCTGGCGAGGCCGGCGTAGAGTCCGACTATGACCAGCCCAGGGATGAGGACGCTGGTCAGGAAGAGGGTGGTGACGTAGGCTTTGAAGGCCTCCAAGGTCCAGGTGGGGAAGCACATGCGCTTGACCACTCCGGCCGGCGACGGCTTGCCCTCGCGGAGTCGGATCATCACCATCATGGGGAGCGTGAGCGCGAAGGCGGTGGCCCAGATGGCGGCGGCCGCCAGCTTGCGTCGGCGCGGCGTGGAGTCGCGGGCGCCGAAGGGCCGGGCCACGGCGCGGTAGCGCTCCAGGCTCATGGCCACCAGGATGAAGACGCTGGCGTGCATGGTGAGGAGGTCCAGGCTCAGCAGGACCCGGCAGCCCGCCTCGCCGAAGAGCCAGTCGTGGGCGAAGTAGGTGCAGACCACGAAGGGGATGGTGGAGAGGTAGAGCAGGTCGGCCAGCGCCAGGTTGGCCACGTACACGTACACCGAGCCGGTGCGGCGCAGCGCCGCCGACCGCGTGACCACCAGTGTGTACGCGTTGCCCGCCACGCCCAGCAGCCACATGACCAGCAGGGCGGCGCCCAGCAGGGACGTCACCCACAGGCCGCCGCTCCCTGACGACCCCCCGTCTCCGGAGGCGTTGCTGCCGTTCATGGCGGGGCCAAAGGCGGAAGGTCAGCGGCGCTCCCAAGAAGAAGAAGAAGAAGAATCCTTGATGTGAGACCGACTAGTCCAGACCCGCCACAGACCTCCGGGACCAACATGTCCCGAGAGGACCGCCGACTGACGCCTCCATCACGGATCCTTCCCCGCCTTCCACAGCCCAGCGGCAATCCCCACGCTTTGGCCCCGCCCCCTTCTTTCCCGCCACCGTCTTTCCTCAGCAGGGTGCCAAAGCAGAACCCGCCAAAGAACAAAGTCCACACCCAGGTGACGTTTGGGACACCCAGGAGTGACTTTGGAGGACTGGTCCGCCTTGTAAGTACGCATTAAATATTCATAGTACACACTTTATATATATATATACACTTTATCTACATATTAAACATACACTCATAATGTACACAATATTCACATATTATATGTAAAGTGTGCATTAAATATTGATAGTACACACATTACATAATATACACTTTATCTACGTATACAATATACACACATAGGTGAATATTGTGTACACTATTATATGTAAAGTATGCACGAAATATTCATAGTACACACATTAAATAATATACACTTTATCTACCTATTAAACATACACTCATAATGTACATAATATTCACATATTATATGTAAAGTGTGCATTAAATATTCATAGTACACACATTATACAATATACACTTTATCTACATATACAACATACACACATAGGTGAATATTGTGTACACTATTATATGTAAAGTATGCACTAGATATTCATAATACACAAATTATATAATATACACTTTATCTACCCATTAAACATACACTCATAGAGTACACAATATTCACATATTATATGTAAAGTATGCATTAAATATTCATAATACACAAATTATATAATATACTGTACACTTTATCTACCTATTAAACATACACTCATAATGTACACAATATTCACATATTATATGTAAAGTGTGCATTAAATATTCATAATACACACATTACATAATATACACTTTATCTACGTATACAATATGCACACATAAGTGAATATTGTGTACACTATTATATGTAAAGTATGCACGAATTATTCATAGTACACACATTATATAATATACACTTTATCTACCTATTAAACATACACTCATAATGTACACAATATTCACATATTATATGTAAAGTGTGCATTAAATATTCATAATACACACATTACATAATATACACTTTATCTACGTATACAATATGCACACATAAGTGAATATTGTGTACACTATTATATGTAAAGTATGCACTAAATATTCATAGTATACACATTATATAATATACACTTCATCTACCGATTAAACATACACTCATAGTGTACACAATATTCACATATTATATGTCATGTGTGCATTAAATATTCATAATACACAAATTATATAATATACACTTTATATACCCATTAAACATACACTCATAGAGTACACAATATTCACATATTATATGTAAAGTATGCATTAAATATTCATAATACACAAATTATATAATATAATATACACTTTATCTACATATTAAACATACACTCATAATGTACACAATATTCACATATTATATGTAAAGTGTGTATTAAATATTCATAATACAGACATTACATAATATACACTTTATCTACGTATACAATATACACACATAGGTGAATATTGTGTACACTATTATATGTAAAGTATGCACTAAATATTCATAGTACACACATTATATAATATACACTTTATCTACCTATTAAACATACACTCATAATGTACACAATATTCACATATTATATGTCAAGTATGCATTAAATATTCATAATACACACATTACATAATATACACTTTATCTACGTATACAATATACACACATAGGTGAATATTGTGTACACTATTATATGTAAAGTATGCACTAAATATTCATAATACACAAATTATATAATATACACTTTATCTACCCATTAAACATACACTCATAGAGTACACGATATTCACATATTATATGTAAAGTATGCATTAAATATTCATAATACACAAATTATATAATATACACTTTATATACCCATTAAACATACACTCATAGAGTACACAATATTCACATATTATATGTAAAGTATGCATTAAATATTCATAATACACAAATTATATAATATACTGTACACTTTATCTACCTATTAAACATACACTCATAATGTACACAATATTCACATATTATATGTAAAGTGTGCATTAAATATTCATAATACACACATTACATAATATACACTTTATCTACGTATACAATATACACACATAGGTGAATATTGTGTACACTATTATATGCAAAGTATGCACTAAATAGTCATAGTACACACATTATATAATATACACTTTATCCACCTATTAAACATACACTCATAATGTACACAATATTCACATATTATATGTCAAGTATGCATTAAATATTCATAATACACACATTACATAATATACACTTTATCTACGTATACAATATACACACATAAGTGAATATTGTGTACACTATTATATGTAAAGTATGCACTAAATATTCATAATACACAAATTATATAATATACACTTTATCTACCCATTAAACATACACTCATAGTGTACACAATATTCACATATTATATGTAAAGTATGCATTAAATATTCATAATACACAAATTATATAATATACTGTAAACTTTATCTACCTATTAAACATACACTCATAATGTACACAATATTCACATATTATATGTAAAGTGTGCATTAAATATTCATAATACACACATTACATAATATACACTTTATC
>NC_084748.1:9279388-9324388 GCF_033978785.1 Entelurus aequoreus
TTATGAAAATATTCCATTTCTAAATAAGTCATCTTACTTGGGGGAAATTTCAGTTCCCACGATCTAATTTTACTTAGGAATGTATACTCCTTGTAATGCTCATTACTGCCCCCACTGGACGGGAGTGGAACTGCACTTCATAGCCAGGCCATTTTACTGCTAAATGTTGATGTTGAGGAAGGTGAATGTGTGCAAAGATGGCGGGCGGGTCTTACTGGTGTACTCCTGGGGGGACATCTGGGCGCTGATGACGTCGTTGAAGTGCTTGAGCCAGTCCTGCTGCTCCGCCTCCGTCTCGCACGTGAACAGGAAGCAGCGCTCGGGCGTCTCCATGGTGATGCCGTGCTGCCAGGCGCCGTTGCAGTAGGTGCCGGCGGGAAGGCCGGCCGCCGCGCTGTAGTTGTCCTTGTTGCCCAGGAACACCTCGCCTTTGGCGAAGGCGTCCTGTGCGGAAACACGGTTAGCATGACTGCATTTTCTTTCTGTGCCAGGACGCCATCTTTATCGTCTGTGTGAGCTAAATATGTAACATTTGTATGTGTAAATATAACTGTACCGAGCACTCATCATACTTCAAATGCGGATACTGTTAGCTTTAATACATCAGGGGGTTGCCTACAGCCACAGATGTTAATGCCAATGTCTTTTGACCTGGTACTAATTACAAACCCTGGCCATTAATTGTACCATTTACTGTTGGTTAAAAAATAGAACAAATTACAATAGAATTAAAAAAAATAAAGCATAAAACAAAATAGAATGAAAAAAAAAGTAAAGCAATAACTATGTAAAAAAATAAGTCAAAAATTTAAAATTAAAAAGATACATAAATAAAATCAAAATAAATGAATAAAAGAGAAAAAAAAAAAAAATTAAAAATAAAATAAAATAAATAAATACATACATACATGTGTAAAAAATACAAATAAATAACATAAACGAATACAAACTAAATAATCAAAAGAGAAATAAAAAAACAATACAATAAATAAATTAAATAAATCATCAAACAAAATGAAATACAATTAAAAAACAATGCTGAAGAAAGATATTTAAAAAAAAGAAAATTAATTAGATTTAAAAAAATAATACAAACATTTTTCAAATAAAAAAAATACCTATAAAATAAATAAATTAAATAAAAATAAAACAAAATGGGGAAAACAAGTAGTGAAATTTTTTTTTGTAAAAAAGTGAAAATTAATGGGATGAACAAATAAAACTTAAATAGAAAAATAAGATAAATAAAATGTACAATCTAATAAATACACAAAAATAAACCATAAAACTAAATAAAATGAAATGAATTAAACAACAATAATGAATAAAAATGTGTTAAAAATTAAGATGAACAAATAAAAAAATATTATTAAATAAAAGAGAAATAGTATAATAAAAAAATAAATAATATCAAATTAATAAGATAATAAAATATAAACAAATAAATCCAAAACAGGTAAAGAAAAGAAAATCAAATAACACAAAATTAAATAAATGGTGACAAGTGTGAGAGTGTTAGTGTATTTAATGTGTGTGTGTGTGTGTGTGTGTGTGTGTGTGTGTGTGTGTGTGTGTGTGTGTGTGTGTGTGTGTGTGTGTGTGGTGTGTGTATAACAGTCCTACCAGAGGGTCTTTGTAGTACATGAGTTTTCTCTGGTCCAAAGTGAACCATCGCTTCTTGAAGCCTTCTGTTTGCTACACAAAGATACAAAAGACACATTCAGACCCACAAAAGACAGACATACACGCACGCACGCACATGCACACACACACACACACACACACACACACACACACACACACACACACACACACACACACACACACACACACACACACACACACACACACACACACACACACACACACACACACACACACACACACACACACACACACACACACACACACACACACACACATGATTGAGACCAACAACAACAAAAGGCAGCATTGTGTTTGTGTTCCTTCCTGTTGGACCTGTAGTTGGTCATGTGACCACACTGTCTGGGTCACTTCTAGCTGCCAATCAAAACGCAACATTATCATCGTCATAAAAGCTCTTTCTGTGTTGGATCTCTTTTAAATGGTGTACCTAATGATGAGTCCAGTCCCGCTTGCCTGCTTATAAAAGTATCTTGCTGAAAAACTATTGACAATGTGAAAAATGTGTCATTTTCATAAAGTCAACGACATTTTAATCTGAACTCCTCACAGAACAACTTTCTTCCCCCCCCACGTTTATTACATCTTTTATTTCACACCTGGACGGCTAACATGTTCATCAAACGCTCGCTATCAAAGAGCATCAAACCTTGTGTGCAATGTTTGATGCTCTTGTTCGCCAGCGAGTCCTTTTTTAGGTCCACTGCACCACTGGCATCATGAGTGGCATTATAAAGACTTTATTATCTCCTATTAAATACATGATTTTACCATCAAAGATCCTCTATATAAGCTGTTTTTGACCACCTAACGCATAAAAAACCAGATAATCAAAGATCCTCTAATTTGCAAGCGTGCTCTGCTGTTTTTTGGGAAATTGTTGCAAAAACACTGGTCAAAGATCATCGAGAAGTGAGAGGAGCGCTCTGCTGTTTGCAAGTATACTTCAAAACATGCAAGTCAAAGATCCTCTATATGGAAGGAGGACTCTACAGTTTTCATGGATCTACTGCAAAAAAAACCTCAGCTACTGAAGCCAAAGATCCTCTAAATGTGAGGTAAGCGCTCTGCTGTTTTTGAGGATGTACTGCAAAAGAACACGAGTCAAAGATCCTCTAAATAATGGGAGTGCTCTGCTGTTTTTAAGATTTTTTTTTTTTTTAAATGCTCGTCAAAGAATATCTATATGTCGGAGAAGTGATCTGCTGTTTTTGATGACCAACTGCAAAAAAAAAAAATCAACACTTTTCAAAGATCTTCAAAACGTAAAAGAAGCGCTCTGCTGTTTTTGAGGACCGACTGCAAAAATATGCTCGTCAAATATCCTCCGAATGTGAGAGAAGTGATCTGCTGTTTTTGATAACCTCTGACAAAAAAAATAAACGCTACTCAAACGTCTTTTTAATGTGAGAGAAGTGTGCTGCTGTTTTTGAGGACCTAATGAAGAAATACATTAGTCAAAGATCCTCTATAAGTTGAAGAAGCACTCTGCTGTTTTTGAGGACATACTTAAAAACACGCAAGTCAAATATCCTCTAAATGAAAGGAGCACTCTACTGTTTTTATGGATTTACTGCAAAAAAAAACTCAGCTACTGTAGCCAAAGATTCTCTAAATGTGAGATAAGCGCTCTGCTGTTTTTGAGGATTCACTGCAAAAGAACACTAGTCAAAGATCTGCTGTTTTTAAGAATCTACTTTTTAAAAAAATGCTCGCCAAAGATTCTCTATTTGTCGGATAAGTGATGTGCTGTTTTTGATGACCAACTGCAAAAAAATCAACACTTTTCAAAGATCTTCAAAATGTAAAAGAAGATCTCTGTTGTTTTTGAGGACCGACTGCAAAAATATGCTCGGCGAATATCCTCTGAATGTGAGAGAAGTGATCTGCTGTTTTTGATAACCTCTGACAAAAAAATAAACGCTACTCAAAAGTCTTTTTAATGTGAGAGAAGTGCGCTGCTGTTTTTGAGGACCTAATGAAGAAATACATTAGTCAAAGATCCTCTATAAGTTAAAGAAGCACTCTGCTGTTTTTGAGGACATACTTAAAAACATGCAAGTCAAATATCCTCTACATGAAAGGAGCACTCTACTGTTTTTATGGATTTACTGCAAAAAAAACTCAGCTACTGTAGCCAAAGATTCTCTAAATGTGAGAGAAGCGCTCTGCTGTTTTTGAGGATTCACTGCAAAAGAACACTAGTCAAAGATCTGCTGTTTTTAAGAATCTACTTTTTAAAAAAATACTTGTCAAAGATTCTCTATTTGTCGGATAAGTGATCTGCTGTTTTTGATGACCAACTGCAAAAAAATCAACACTTTTCAAAGATCTTCAAAACGTAAAAGAAGATCTCTGTTGTTTTTGAGGACCGACTGCAAAAATATGCTCGTCGAATATCCTCTGAATGTGAGAGAAGTGATCTGCTGTTTTTGATAACCTCTGACAAAAAAATAAACGCTACTCAAACGTCTTTTTAATGTGAGAGAAGTGCGCTGCTGTTTTTGAGGACCTAATGAAGAAATACATTAGTCAAAGATCCTCTATAAGTTAAAGAAGCACTCTGCTGTTTTTGAGGACATACTTAAAAACATGCAAGTCAAATATCCTCTAAATGAAAGAAGCACTCTACTGTTTTTATGGATTTACTGCAAAAACAAACAAACAACTCAGCTACTGTAGCCAAAGATTCTCTAAATGTGAGATAAGCGCTCTGCTGTTTTTTGAGGATTCACTGCAAAAGAACACTAGTCAAAGATCTGCTGTTTTTAAGAATCTACTTTTTAAAAAAATGCTCGCCAAAGATTCTCAATTTGTCGGGTAAGTGATCTGCTGTTTTTGATGACCAACTGCAAAAAAAATCAACACTTTTCAAAGATCTTCTGAACGTAAAAGAAGCACTCTGATGTTTTTGAGGACCGACTGCAAAAATATGCTCGTCGAATATCCTCCGAATGTGAGAGAAGCGCTCTGCTGTTTTTGAGGACATACTTAAAAACACGCAAGTCAAATATCCTCTACATGAAAGGAGCACTCTACTGTTTTTATGGATTTACTGCAAAAAAAAACTCAGCTACTGTAGCCAAAGATTCTCTAAATGTGAGATAAGCGCTCTGCTGTTTTTGAGGATTCACTGCAAAAGAACACTAGTCAAAGATCTGCTGTTTTTAAGAATCTACCTTTAAAAAAAATACTTGTCAAAGATTCTCTATTTGTCGGATAAGTGATCTGCTGTTTTTGATGACCAACTGCAAAAAAATCAACACTTTTCAAAGATCTTCAAAACGTAAAAGAAGATCTCTGTTGTTTTTGAGGACCGACTGCAAAAATATGCTCGTCGAATATCCTCTGAATGTGAGAGAAGTGATCTGCTGTTTTTGATAACCTCTGACAAAAAAATAAACGCTACTCAAACGTCTTTTTAATGTGAGAGAAGTGCGCTGCTGTTTTTGAGGACCTAATGAAGAAATACATTAGTCAAAGATCCTCTATAAGTTAAAGAAGCACTCTGCTGTTTTTGAGGACATACTTAAAAGCATGCAAGTCAAATATCCTCTAAATGAAAGAAGCACTCTACTGTTTTTATGGATTTGCTGCAAAAAAAACAACTCAGCTACTGTAGCCAAAGATTCTCTAAATGTGAGATAAGCGCTCTGCTGTTTTTGAGGATTCACTGCAAAAGAACACTAGTCAAAGATCTGCTGTTTTTAAGAATCTACTTAAAAAAAATGCTCGTCAAAGATTCTCTATTTGTCGGAGAAGTGATCTGCTGTTTTTGATGACCAACTGCAAAAAAAATCAACACTTTTCAAAGATCTTCAAAACGTAAAAGAAGCGCTCTGTTGTTTTTGAGGACCGACTGTAAAAATATGCTCGTCAAATATCCTCTAAATATGAGAGAAGTGATCTGCTGTTTTTGATAACCTCTGACAAAAAAATAAACGCTACTCAAACGTCTTTTTAATGTGAGAGAAGTGTGCTGCTGTTTTTGAGGACCTAATGAACAAATACATTAGTCAAAGATCCTCTATAAGTTAAAGAAGCGCTCTGCTGTTTTTGAGGACATACTTAAAAACATGCAAGTCAAATATCCTCTAAATGAAAGAAGCACTCTACTGTTTTTATGGATTTACTGCAAAAAAAACTCAGCTACTGTAGCCAAAGATTCTCTAAATGTGAGATAAGCGCTCTGCTGTTTTTGAGGATTCACTGCAAAAGAACACTAGTCAAAGATCTGCTGTTTTTAAGAATCTACTTTTTAAAAAAATACTTGTCAAAGATTCTCTATTTGTCGGATAAGTGATCTGCTGTTTTTGATGACCAACTGCAAAGAAATCAACACTTTTCAAAGATCTTCAAAACGTAAAAGAAGATCTCTGTTGTTTTTGAGGACCGACTGCAAAAATATGCTCGTCGAATATCCTCTGAATGTGAGAGAAGTGATCTGCTGTTTTTGATAACCTCTGACAAAAAAATAAACGCTACTCATACGTCTTTTTAATGTGAGAGAAGTGCGCTGCTGTTTTTGAGGACCTAATGAACAAATACATTAGTCAAAGATCCTCTATAAGTTAAAGAAGCGCTCTGCTGTTTTTGAGGACATACTTAAAAGCATGCAAGTCAAATATCCTCTAAATGAAAGAAGCACTCTACTGTTTTTATGGATTTACTGCAACAACAACAAAACAACTCAGCTACTGTAGCCAAAGATTCTCTAAATGTGAGATAAGCGCTCTGCTGTTTTTGAGGATTCACTGCAAAAGAACACTAGTCAAAGATCTGCTGTTTTTAAGAATCTACTTAAAAAAAAATGCTCGTCAAAGATTCTCTATTTGTCGGATAAGTGATCTGCTGTTTTTGATGACCAACTGCAAAAAAAAATCAACACTTTTCAAAGATCTTCAAAACGTAAAAGAAGCGCTCTGTTGTTTTTGAGGACTGACTGTAAAAATATGCTCGTCAAATATCCTCTAAATGTGAGAGAAGTGATCTGCTGTTTTTGATAACCTCTGACAAAAAAATAAACGCTACTCAAACGTCTTTTTAATGTGAGAGAAGTGCGCTGCTGTTTTTGAGGACCTAATGAACAAATACATTAGTCAAAGATCCTCTATAAGTTAAAGAAGCGCTCTGCTGTTTTTGAGGACATACTTAAAAACATGCAAGTCAAATATCCTCTAAATGAAAGAAGCACTCTACTGTTTTTATGGATTTACTGCAACAACAACAAAAACAACTCAGCTACTGTAGCCAAAGATTCTCTAAATGTGAGATAAGCGCTCTGCTGTTTTTGAGGATTCACTGCAAAAGACCACTAGTCAAAGATCTGCTGTTTTTAAGAATCTACTTAAAAAAAATGCTCGTCAAAGATTCTCTATTTGTCGGAGAAGTGATCTGCTGTTTTTGAAGACCAACTGCAAAAAAAAATCAACACTTTTCAAAGATCTTCAAAACGTAAAAGAAGCGCTCTGTTGTTTTTGAGGACCGACTGTAAAAATATGCTCGTCAAATATCCTCTAAATGTGAGAGAAGTGATCTGCTGTTTTTGATAACCTCTGACAAAAAAAATAAACGCTACTCAAACGTCTTTTTAATGTGAGAGAAGTGTGCTGCTGTTTTTGAGGACCTAATGAAGAAATACATTAGTCAAAGATCCTCTATAAGTTGAAGAAGCACTCTGCTGTTTTTGAGGACATACTTAAAAGCATGCAAGTCAAATATCCTCTAAATGAAAGAAGCACTCTACTGTTTTTATGGATTTACTGCAAAAAAAACTCAGCTACTGTAGCCAAAGATTCTCTAAATGTGAGATAAGCGCTCTGCTGTTTTTGAGGATTCACTGCAAAAGAACACTAGTCAAAGATCTGCTGTTTTTAAGAATCTACTTTTAAAAAAAATACTTGTCAAAGATTCTCTATTTGTCGGATAAGTGATCTGCTGTTTTTGATGACCAACTGCAAAAAAAATCAACACTTTTCAAAGATCTTCAAAACGTAAAAGAAGCGCTCTGTTGTTTTTGAGGACTGACTGTAAAAATATGCTCGTCAAATATCCTCTAAATGTGAGAGAAGTGATCTGCTGTTTTTGATAACCTCTGACAAAAAAATAAACGCTACTCAAACGTCTTTTTAATGTGAGAGAAGTGCGCTGCTGTTTTTGAGGACCTAATGAACAAATACATTAGTCAAAGATCCTCTATAAGTTAAAGAAGCGCTCTGCTGTTTTTGAGGACATACTTAAAAACATGCAAGTCAAATATCCTCTAAATGAAAGAAGCACTCTACTGTTTTTATGGATTTACTGCAACAACAACAAAAACAACTCAGCTACTGTAGCCAAAGATTCTCTAAATGTGAGATAAGCGCTCTGCTGTTTTTGAGGATTCACTGCAAAAGACCACTAGTCAAAGATCTGCTGTTTTTAAGAATCTACTTTAAAAAAATGCTCGTCAAAGATTCTCTATTTGTCGGAGAAGTGATCTGCTGTTTTTGATGACCAACTGCAAAAAAAAATCAACACTTTTCAAAGATCTTCAAAACGTAAAAGAAGCGCTCTGTTGTTTTTGAGGACCGACTGTAAAAATATGCTCGTCAAATATCCTCTAAATGTGAGAGAAGTGATCTGCTGTTTTTGATAACCTCTGACAAAAAAAATAAACGCTACTCAAACGTCTTTTTAATGTGAGAGAAGTGTGCTGCTGTTTTTGAGGACCTAATGAAGAAATACATTAGTCAAAGATCCTCTATAAGTTGAAGAAGCACTCTGCTGTTTTTGAGGACATACTTAAAAACACGCAAGTCAAATATCCTCTACATGAAAGGAGCACTCTACTGTTTTTATGGATTTACTGCAAAAAAAACTCAGCTACTGTAGCCAAAGATTCTCTAAATGTGAGATAAGCGCTCTGCTGTTTTTGAGGATTCACTGCAAAAGAACACTAGTCAAAGATCTGCTGTTTTTAAGAATCTACTTTTAAAAAAAATACTTGTCAAAGATTCTCTATTTGTCGGATAAGTGATCTGCTGTTTTTGATGACCAACTGCAAAAAAATCAACACTTTTCAAAGATCTTCAAAACGTAAAAGAAGCGCTCTGCTGTTTTTGAGGACCGACTGCAAAAATATGCTCGTCAAATATCCTCCGAATGTGAGAGAAGTGATCTGCTGTTTTTGATAACCTCTGACAAAAAAAATAAACGCTACTCAAACGTCTTTTTAATGTGAGAGAAGTGTGCTGCTGTTTTTGAGGACCTAATGAAGAAATACATTAGTCAAAGATCCTCTATAAGTTGAAGAAGCACTCTGCTGTTTTTGAGGACATACTTAAAAACACGCAAGTCAAATATCCTCTACATGAAAGGAGCACTCTACTGTTTTTATGGATTTACTGCAAAAAAAACTCAGGTACTGTAGCCAAAGATTCTCTAAATGTGAGATAAGCGCTCTGCTGTTTTTGAGGATTCACTGCAAAAGAACACTAGTCAAAGATCTGCTGTTTTTAAGAATCTACTTTTAAAAAAAATACTTGTCAAAGATTCTCTATTTGTCGGATAAGTGATCTGCTGTTTTTGATGACCAACTGCAAAAAAATCAACACTTTTCAAAGATCTTCAAAACGTAAAAGAAGATCTCTGTTGTTTTTGAGGACCGACTGCAAAAATATGCTCGTCGAATATCCTCTGAATGTGAGAGAAGTGATCTGCTGTTTTTGATAACCTCTGACAAAAAAATAAACGCTACTCAAACGTCTTTTTAATGTGAGAGAAGTGCGCTGCTGTTTTTGAGGACCTAATGAACAAATACATTAGTCAAAGATCCTCTATAAGTTAAAGAAGCGCTCTGCTGTTTTTGAGGACATACTTAAAAGCATGCAAGTCAAATATCCTCTAAATGAAAGAAGCACTCTACTGTTTTTATGGATTTACTGAAAAAAAAACTCAGCTACTGTAGCCAAAGATTCTCTAAATGTGAGATAAGCGCTCTGCTGTTTTTGAGGATTCACTGCAAAATAACACTATTCAAAGATCTGCTGTTTTTAAGAATCTACTTTACAAAAAAATACTTGTCAAAGATTCTCTATTTGTCGGATAAGTGATCTGCTGTTTTTGATGACCAACTGCAAAAAAATCAACACTTTTCAAAGATCTTCAAAACGTAAAAGAAGATCTCTGTTGTTTTTGAGGACCGACTGCAAAAATATGCTCGTCGAATATCCTCTGAATGTGAGAGAAGTGATCTGCTGTTTTTGATAACCTCTGACAAAAAAATAAACGCTACTCAAACGTCTTTTTAATGTGAGAGAAGTGCGCTGCTGTTTTTGAGGACCTAATGAAGAAATACATTAGTCAAAGATCCTCTATAAGTTAAAGAAGCACTCTGCTGTTTTTGAGGACATACTTAAAAACATGCAAGTCAAATATCCTCTAAATGAAAGAAGCACTCTACTGTTTTTATGGATTTACTGCAAAAAAAACTCAGGTACTGTAGCCAAAGATTCTCTAAATGTGAGATAAGCGCTCTGCTGTTTTTGAGGATTCACTGCAAAAGAACACTAGTCAAAGATCTGCTGTTTTTAAGAATCTACTTTTTAAAAAAATACTTGTCAAAGATTCTCTATTTGTCGGATAAGTGATCTGCTGTTTTTGATGACCAACTGCAAAAAAATCAACACTTTTCAAAGATCTTCAAAACGTAAAAGAAGATCTCTGTTGTTTTTGAGGACCGACTGCAAAAATATGCTCGTCGAATATCCTCTGAATGTGAGAGAAGTGATCTGCTGTTTTTGATAACCTCTGACAAAAAAATAAACGCTACTCAAACGTCTTTTTAATGTGAGAGAAGTGCGCTGCTGTTTTTGAGGACCTAATGAACAAATACATTAGTCAAAGATCCTCTATAAGTTAAAGAAGCGCTCTGCTGTTTTTGAGGACATACTTAAAAGCATGCAAGTCAAATATCCTCTAAATGAAAGAAGCACTCTACTGTTTTTATGGATTTGCTGGAAAAAAAAACAACTCAGCTACTGTAGCCAAAGATTCTCTAAATGTGAGATAAGCGCTCTGCTGTTTTTGAGGATTCACTGCAAAAGACCACTAGTCAAAGATCTGCTGTTTTTAAGAATCTACTTTAAAAAAAAATGCTCGTCAAAGATGCTCTATTTGTCGGAGAAGTGATCTGTTGTTTTTGATGACCAACTGCAAAAAAAATCAACACTTTTCAAAGATCTTCAAAACGTAAAAGAAGCGCTCTGTTGTTTTTGAGGACCGACTGCAAAAATATGCTCGTCAAATATCCTCAGAATGTGAGAGATGTGATCTGCTGTTTTTGATAACCTCTGAGAAAAAAAATAAACGCTACTCAAACGTCTTTTTAAAGTGAGAGAAGTGCGCTGCTGTTTTTGAGGACCTAATGAAGAAATACATTAGTCAAAGATCCTCTATAAGTTAAAGAAGCACTCTGCTGTTTTTGAGGACATACTTAAAAACATGCAAGTCAAATATCCTCTAAATGAAAGAAGCACTCTACTGTTTTTATGGATTTACTGCAAAAAAACCCCAAAACAACTCAGCTACTGTAGCCAAAGATTCTCTAAATGTGAGATAAGCGCTCTGCTGTTTTTGAGGATTCACTGCAAAAGAACACTAGTCAAAGATCTGCTGTTTTTAAGAATCTACTTTAAAAAAAATGCTCGTCAAAGATTCTCTATTTGTCGGAGAAGTGATCTGCTGTTTTTGATGACCAACTGCAAAAAAAAATCAACACTTTTCAAAGATCTTCAAAACGTAAAAGAAGCGCTCTGTTGTTTTTGAGGACCGACTGTAAAAATATGCTCGTCAAATATCCTCTAAATGTGAGAGAAGTGTTCTGCTGTTTTTGATAACCTCTGACAAAAAAAATAAACGCTACTCAAACGTCTTTTTAATGTGAGAGAAGTGCGCTGCTGTTTTTGAGGACCTAATGAAGAAATACATTAGTCAAAGATCCTCTATAAGTTAAAGAAGCACTCTGCTGTTTTTGAGGACATACTTAAAAACATGCAAGTCAAATATCCTCTAAATGAAAGAAGCACTCTACTGTTTTTATGGATTTACTGCAAAAAAACCAAAACAACTCAGCTACTGTAGCCAAAGATTCTCTAAATGTGAGATAAGCGCTCTGCTGTTTTTGAGGATTCACTGCAAAAGAACACTAGTCAAAGATCTGCTGTTTTTAAGAATCTACTTTAAAAAAAATGCTCGTCAAAGATTCTCTATTTGTCGGAGAAGTGATCTGCTGTTTTTGATGACCAACTGCAAAAAAAAATCAACACTTTTCAAAGATCTTCAAAACGTAAAAGAAGCGCTCTGTTGTTTTTGAGGACCGACTGTAAAAATATGCTCGTCAAATATCCTCTAAATGTGAGAGGAGTGATCTGCTGTTTTTGATAACCTCTGACAAAAAAAATAAATGCTACTCAAACGTCTTTTTAATGTGAGAGAAGTGTGCTGATGTTTTTGAGGACCTAATGAACAAATACATTAGTCAAAGATCCTCTATAAGTTAAAGAAGCGCTCTGCTGTTTTTGAGGACATACTTAAAAACATGCAAGTCAAATATCCTCGAAATGAAAGGAGCACTCTACTGTTTTTATGGAGTTACTGAAGAAAAAAAAACTCAGCTACTGTAGCCAAAGATTCTCTAAATGTGAGATAAGCGCTCTACTGTTTTTGAGGATTCACTGCAAAAGAACACTAGTCAAAGATCTGCTGTTTTTAAGAATCTACTTTTTAAAAAAATGCTCGCCAAAGATTCTCAATTTGTCGGGTAAGTGATCTGCTGTTTTTGATGACCAACGGCAAAAAAAATCAACACTTTTCAAAGATCTTCTAAACGTAAAAGAAGCACTCTGATGTTTTTGAGGACCGACTGCAAAAATATGCTCGTCGAATATCCTCCGAATGTGAGAGAAGCGCTCTGCTGTTTTTGAGGACATACTTAAAAGCATGCAAGTCAAATATCCTCTAAATGAAAGAAGCACTCTACTGTTTTTATGGATTTGCTGCAAAAAAAACAACTCAGCTACTGTAGCCAAAGATTCTCTAAATGTGAGATAAGCGCTCTGCTGTTTTTGAGGATTCACTGCAAAAGAACACTAGTCAAAGATCTGCTGTTTTTAAGAATCTACTTTTTAAAAAAATGGTCGTCAAAGATTCTCTATTTGTCGGAGAAGTGATCTGCTGTTTTTGATGACCAACTGCAAAAAAAATCAACACTTTTCAAAGATCTTCAAAACGTAAAAGAAGCGCTCTGTTGTTTTTGAGGACCGACTGCAAAAATATGCTCGTCAAATATCCTCCGAATGTGAGAGATGTGATCTGCTGTTTTTGATAACCTCTGAAAAAAAAAATAAACGCTACTCAAACGTCTTTTTAATGTGAGAGAAGTGCGCTGCTGTTTTTGAGGACCTAATGAAGAAATACATTAGTCAAAGATCCTCTATAAGTTAAAGAAGCGCTCTGCTGTTTTTGAGGACATACTTAAAAGCATGCAAGTCAAATATCCTCTAAATGAAAGAAGCACTCTACTGTTTTTATGGATTTGCTGCAAAAAAAACAACTCAGCTACTGTAGCCAAAGATTCTCTAAATGTGAGATAAGCGCTCTGCTGTTTTTGAGGATTCACTGCAAAAGAACACTAGTCAAAGATCTGCTGTTTTTAAGAATCTACTTTTTAAAAAAATGCTCGTCAAAGATTCTCTATTTGTCGGAGAAGTGATCTGCTGTTTTTGATGACCAACTGCAAAAAAATCAACACTTTTCAAAGACCTTCAAAACGTAAAAGAAACGCTCTGCTGTTTTTGAGGACCGGCTGCAAAAATATGCTCGTCAAATATCCTCTAAATGTGAGAGAAGTGATCCACTGTTTTTGATAACCAATAACAAAAAAATCAGCGCTACTTAAATATCTTTTTAATGTCAGAGAAGTGCGCTGCTGTTTTTGAGGACCTACTGAACATGTTGCTAAACTGTACATCAAAGATCCTCTATATGAAAGAGCAATCTGCTGTTTTTGAGGACCTACTGCGAAAATATGCTAGTCAAAGATCCTCTAAATTTGAGAGAAGTACTCTGCTGTTTTTAATGATCTACTGCAACAAAAACCAACACTCTTCAACAATCTTCCACATAAGACAAATTATGCTGGTTTTTGGCACATGTTGCTAAAACACATGTCAGAGATCCTCTACATGAAAGAGCAATCTGCTGTTTTTTAGGACCTACCGTGAAAATGTGCTAGTCAAAGATTCTCTAAATGTGGGAGAAGTACTCTGCTGTTTTTAATCATCTAACTTACAATAAACAACAACACTTTTTAACAGTCTTCTACATACCAGGAGTTATGCTGTTTTTTGGGACATGTTGCAAAAAAAGCATATCAAACATTCCCTTTATGAAAGAGCTATCTGCTGTTTTTGAGGACCTACTGTGAAAATGTGCTAGTCAAAGATCCTCTAAATTTGAGAGAAGTACTCTGCTGTTTTTAATGATCTACTGCAAAAAAACACTCTTCAGCAATATTCTATATAACAGGAGGTATGCTGTTTTTTGGGACATATTGCAAAAATGTGCTAGTCAAAGATCTTCTAAATGTGAGAGAAGTACTCTGCTGTTTTTAATGATCTACTTCAAAAAACAACAACACTTTTTAACAATATTCTACATAACAGGAGTTATGCTGTTTTTTGGAATATGTTTCCAAAACACATGTCAAAGATCCTTAATATGAAAGAACAACCTGCGGTTTTTGAGAACCTACTGCGAATATATGCTAGTCAAAGATCCTCGAAAAGTGAAATAAGTAGTCTGCTGTTTTTAATGATCTAGTAAAAAAACACTCTTCAACAATCTTCTACATAACAGGAGTTATGATGTTTTTGGAACATATTGCTAAAAGGCATGACAAAGGTCCTCTATATGAAAGAGAAATCTGCTGTTTTTGAGGACTTACTGCGAAAATGTGCTCGTCAAAGATCCTCTAAATGCGAAAAAAGCACTCTGCTGTTTTTAATGATGTAGTGAAAAAAAACAACACTTTTTAACATTATTCTACATAAAAAGAGTTATGCTGTTTTTTGGAACATGTTGCAAATACGCATGTCAAAGACTCCATATGAAAGAGAAATCTGCTGTTTTTGAGGACCTACTGCGAATATATGCTAGTCAAAGATCCTCAAAATGTGAGCAAAGTACTCTGCTGTTTTTAATGATCTAGTGAAAAACAACAACACTCTTCAATAATCTTCAACATAACAGGAATTATGCTGTTTTTTGGAACATGTTGCTTAAATGCACGTCAAAGTTCCTCTATGTGAAAGAGCTGTTTTTGAGGACTTACTGCTAAAATATGTTAGTCAAAGATCCTCTAAACGTGAGATAAGTACTCTGCTGTTTTTAATTATCTACTGCAAAAAACAACAACACTTTGTAACCATCTTCTACATAACAGGAGTTTTGCTGTTTTTGGGAACATGTTGCAAAAACACATGTAAAGGACTCTCTATATGAAAGAGCAGTCTGCTGTTTATGAGGACCTACTGCGAATATATGCTAGTCAAAGATCCGCTAAATGTGAGCAAAGTACTCTTCTGTTTTAAATGATCTAGTGAAAAAAAACAACACTCTTCAATACAACAGGCATTATGCTGTTTTTTGGAACATGTTGCTTAAATGCACGTCAAAGATCCTTTATGTGAAAGAGCTGTTTTTGAGGACCTACTGCTAAAATATGTTGGTCAAAGATCCTCTAAATGTGAGATAAGTACTATGCTGTTTTTAATGATCTACTGCAAAAACAACAATACTTTTTAACCATCTTCTACATAACAAAAGTTATGCTGTTTTTTGGAACATGTTGCAAATACGCACGTCAAAGACTCTATATGAAAGAGAAGTCTGCTGTTTTTGAGGACCTACTGCGAATATATGCTAGTCAAAGATCCTCTAAATGTGAGCAAAGTACTCTTCTATTTTTAAGGATATAGTGAAAAAAACCAACACTTCAATAATCTTCAACATTATACTGTTTTTTGGAACATGTTGCTTAAACACACGTCAAAGACCCTCTATGTGAAAGAGCTGTTTTTGAGGACTTACTGCTAAAATATGTTGGTCAAAGATCCTCTAAATGTGAAATAAGTACTCTGCTGTTTTTAATAATCTACTGCAAAAAAAAATGTTTTTAACAATCTTCTACATAACAGGAGTTATGCTGTTTTTTGGAACATGTTGCAAATATGCACGTTAAAGACTCTATATGAAAGAGCAATCTGCTGTTTTTGAGGACCTACTGCAAATATATGATAGTCAAAGATCCTCTAAATGTGAGCAAAGTACTCTGCTGTTTTTAATGATCTAGTGAAAAAACAACACTCTTCAACAATATTCTACATAAAAAGAGTTATGCTGTTCTTTGGAACATGTTGCTAAAACGCACGTCAAAGATCCTCTATATGAAAGAGCAATCTGCTGTTTTTGAGGACCTACTGCACAAATGTGCTAGTCAAATATCCTCTAAATGTGAGAGAAGTACTCTGCTGTTTTTAATGATCTACTGCAAAACCAACAACACTTTTTAACAATCTTCTACATGACAGGAGTTATGCTGTTTTTTGGAACATGTTGCAAATACGCACGCTAAAGACTCTATATGAATGAGCAATCTGCTGTTTTTGAGGACCTACTGCGAATATATGCTAGTCAAAGATCCTCTAAATGTGAGCAAAGTACTCTGCTGTTTTTATTGATTTAGTGAAAAAAAACACTCTTCAACAATATTCTACATAAAAAGAGTTATGCTGTTCTTTGGAACATGTTGCTAAAACTCACGTCAAAGATCCTCTATGTGAAAGAACAATCTGCTGTCTTTGAGGACCTACTGCACTAATGTGCTAGTCAAATATCCTCTAAATGTGAGAGAAGTACTCTGCTGTTTTTAATGATCTACTGCAAAACCAACAACACTTTTTAACAATCTTCTACATAACAGGAGTTATGCTGTTTTTTGGAACATGTTGCTAAAACGCACGTTAAAGACTCTATATGAAAGAGCAATCTGCTGTTTTTGAGGACCTACTGCGAATATATGCTAGTCAAAGATCCTCTAAATGTGAGCAAAGTACTCTGCTGTTTTTAATGATCTAGTGAAAAAAACCCACCTTTTAACAATCTTCCACATAACAAGAGTTATGCTGTTTTTTGGAACATGTTGCAAATACGCACGTCAAAGACTCTATATGAAAGAGCAATCTGCTGTTTTTGAGGACCTACTGCAAATATATGCTAGGCAAAGATCCTCTAAATGTGAGCAAAGTACTCTGCTGTTTTTATTGATTTAGTGAAAAAAAACACTCTTCAACAATATTCTACATAAAAAGAGTTATGCTGTTCTTTGGAACATGTTGCTAAAGCGCACGTCAAAGATCCTCTATATGAAAGAACAATCTGCTGTTTTTGAGGACCTACTGCACAAATGTGCTAGTCAAATATCCTCTAAATGTGAGAGAAGTACTCTGCTGTTTTTAATGATCTACTGCAAAACCAACAACACTTTTTAACAATCTTCTACATAACGGGAGTTATGCTGTTTTTTGGAACATGTTGCTAAAACGCACGTTAAAGACTATATGAAAGAGCAATCTGCTGTTTTTGAGGACCTACTGCGAATATATGCTAGTTAAAGATCCTCTAAATGTGAGCAAAGTACTCTGCTGTTTTTATTGATTTAGTGAAAAAAAACACTCTTCAACAATATTCTACATAAAAAGAGTTATGCTGTTCTTTGCAACATGTTGCTAAAGCGCACGTCAAAGATCCTCTATATGAAAGAACAATCTGCTGTTTTTGAGGACCTACTGCACAAATGTGCTAGTCAAATATCCTCTAAATGTGAGAGAAGTACTCTGCTGTTTTTAATGATCTACTGCAAAAAACAACAACTTTTTAACCATCTTCTACATAACAGGAGTTATGCTGTTTTTTGGAACATGTTGCAAATACGCACGTTAAAGACTCTATATGAAAGATAAATCTGCTGTTTTTGAGGACCTACTGCGAATATATGCTAGTCAAAGATCCTCAAAATGTGAGCAAAGTACTCTGCTGTTTTTAATTATCTAGTGAAAAAACAACACTCTTCAACAATATTCTACATAAAAAGAGTTATGCTGTTCTTTGGAACATGTTGCTAAAGCGCACGTCAAAGATCCTCTATATGAAAGAACAATCTGCTGTTTTTGAGGACCTACTGCACAAATGTGCTAGTCAAATATCCTCTAAATGTGAGAGAAGTACTCTGCTGTTTTTAATGATCTACTGCAAAACCAACAACACTTTTTAACAATCTTCTACATAACAGGAGTTATGCTGTTTTTTGGAACATGTTGCTAAAACGCACGTTAAAGACTCTATATGAAAGAGCAATCTGCTGTTTTTGAGGACCTACTGCGAATATATGCTAGTTAAAGATCCTCTAAATGTGAGCAAAGTACTCTGCTGTTTTTATTGATCTAGTGAAAAAACAACGCTCTTCAACAATATTCTACATAAAAAGAGTTATGCTGTTCTTTGGAACATGTTGCTAAAACTCACGTCAAAGATCCTCTATGTGAAAGAACAATCTGCTGTTTTTGAGGACCTACTGCACAAATGTGCTAGTCAAATATCCTCTAAATGTGAGAGAAGTACTCTGCTGTTTTTAATGATCTACTGCAAAACCAACAACACTTTTTTAACAATCTTCTACATAACAGGAGTTATGCTGTTTTTTGGAACATCTTGCAAATACGCACGCTAAAGACTCTAAATGAAAGAGCAATCTGCTGTTTTTGAGGACCTACTGCGAATATATGCTAGTCAAAGATCCTCTAAATGTGAGCAAAGTACTCTGCTGTTTTTATTGATTTAGTGAAAAAAAACACTTTTCAACAATATTCTACATAAAAAGAGTTATGCTGTTCTTTGGAACATGTTGCTGAAGCGCACGTCAAAGATCCTCTATATGAAAGAACAATCTGCTGTTTTTGAGGACCTACTGCACAAATGTGCTAGTCAAATATCCTCTAAATGTGAGAGAAGTACTCTGCTGTTTTTAATGATCTACTGCAAAACCAACAACACTTTTTAACAATCTTCTACATAACAGGAGTTATGCTGTTTTTTGGAACATGTTGCTAAAACGCACGTTAAAGACTCTATATGAAAGAGCAATCTGCTGTTTTTGAGGACCTACTGCGAATATATGCTAGTCAAAGATCCTCTAAATGTGAGCAAAGTACTCTGCTGTTTTTATTGATCTAGTGAAAAAACAACGCTCTTCAACAATATTCTACATAAAAAGAGTTATGCTGTTCTTTGGAACATGTTGCTAAAACTCACGTCAAAGATCCTCTATGTGAAAGAACAATCTGCTGTTTTTGAGGACCTACTGCACAAATGTGCTAGTCAAATATCCTCTAAATGTGAGAGAAGTACTCTGCTGTTTTTAATGATCTACTGCAAAACCAACAACACTTTTTAACAATCTTCTACATAACGGGAGTTATGCTGTTTTTTGGAACATGTTGCTAAAACGCACGTTAAAGACTATATGAAAGAGCAATCTGCTGTTTTTGAGGACCTACTGCGAATATATGCTAGTTAAAGATCCTCTAAATGTGAGCAAAGTACTCTGCTGTTTTTATTGATTTAGTGAAAAAAAACACTCTTCAACAATATTCTACATAAAAAGAGTTATGCTGTTCTTTGCAACATGTTGCTAAAGCGCACGTCAAAGATCCTCTATATGAAAGAACAATCTGCTGTTTTTGAGGACCTACTGCACAAATGTGCTAGTCAAATATCCTCTAAATGTGAGAGAAGTACTCTGCTGTTTTTAATGATCTACTGCAAAAAACAACAACTTTTTAACCATCTTCTACATAACAGGAGTTATGCTGTTTTTTGGAACATGTTGCAAATACGCACGTTAAAGACTCTATATGAAAGATAAATCTGCTGTTTTTGAGGACCTACTGCGAATATATGCTAGTCAAAGATCCTCAAAATGTGAGCAAAGTACTCTGCTGTTTTTAATTATCTAGTGAAAAAACAACACTCTTCAACAATATTCTACATAAAAAGAGTTATGCTGTTCTTTGGAACATGTTGCTAAAGCGCACGTCAAAGATCCTCTATATGAAAGAACAATCTGCTGTTTTTGAGGACCTACTGCACAAATGTGCTAGTCAAATATCCTCTAAATGTGAGAGAAGTACTCTGCTGTTTTTAATGATCTACTGCAAAACCAACAACACTTTTTAACAATCTTCTACATAACAGGAGTTATGCTGTTTTTTGGAACATGTTGCTAAAACGCACGTTAAAGACTCTATATGAAAGAGCAATCTGCTGTTTTTGAGGACCTACTGCGAATATATGCTAGTCAAAGATCCTCTAAATGTGAGCAAAGTACTCTGCTGTTTTTATTGATCTAGTGAAAAAACAACGCTCTTCAACAATATTCTACATAAAAAGAGTTATGCTGTTCTTTGGAACATGTTGCTAAAACTCACGTCAAAGATCCTCTATGTGAAAGAACAATCTGCTGTTTTTGAGGACCTACTGCACAAATGTGCTAGTCAAATATCCTCTAAATGTGAGAGAAGTACTCTGCTGTTTTTAATGATCTACTGCAAAACCAACAACACTTTTTTAACAATCTTCTACATAACAGGAGTTATGCTGTTTTTTGGAACATCTTGCAAATACGCACGCTAAAGACTCTAAATGAAAGAGCAATCTGCTGTTTTTGAGGACCTACTGCGAATATATGCTAGTCAAAGATCCTCTAAATGTGAGCAAAGTACTCTGCTGTTTTTATTGATTTAGTGAAAAAAAACACTTTTCAACAATATTCTACATAAAAAGAGTTATGCTGTTCTTTGGAACATGTTGCTAAAGCGCACGTCAAAGATCCTCTATATGAAAGAACAATCTGCTGTTTTTGAGGACCTACTGCACAAATGTGCTAGTCAAATATCCTCTAAATGTGAGAGAAGTACTCTGCTGTTTTTAATGATCTACTGCAAAACCAACAACACTTTTTAACAATCTTCTACATAACAGGAGTTATGCTGTTTTTTGGAACATGTTGCTAAAACGCACGTTAAAGACTCTATATGAAAGAGCAATCTGCTGTTTTTGAGGACCTACTGCGAATATATGCTAGTCAAAGATCCTCTAAATGTGAGCAAAGTACTCTGCTGTTTTTATTGATCTAGTGAAAAAACAACGCTCTTCAACAATATTCTACATAAAAAGAGTTATGCTGTTCTTTGGAACATGTTGCTAAAACTCACGTCAAAGATCCTCTATGTGAAAGAACAATCTGCTGTTTTTGAGGACCTACTGCACAAATGTGCTAGTCAAATATCCTCTAAATGTGAGAGAAGTACTCTGCTGTTTTTAATGATCTACTGCAAAACCAACAACACTTTTTAACAATCTTCTACATAACAGGAGTTATGCTGTTTTTTGGAACATGTTGCAAATACGCACGCTAAAGACTCTATATGAAAGAGCAATCTGCTGTTTTTGAGGACCTACTGCAAATATATGCTAGTCAAAAATCCTCTAAATGTGAGCAAAGTACTCTGCTGTTTTTATTGATTTAGTGAAAAAAAACACTCTTCAACAATATTCTACATAAAAAGAGTTATGCTGTTCTTTGGAACATGTTGCTAAAGCGCACGTCAAAGATCCTCTATATGAAAGAACAATGTGCTGTTTTTTAGGACCTACTGCACAAATGTGCTAGTCAAATATCCTCTAAATGTGAGAGAAGTACTCTGCTGTTTTTAATGATCTACTGCAAAACCAACAACACTTTTTAACAATCTTCTACATAACAGGAGTTATGCTGTTTTTTGGAACATGTTGCTAAAACGCACGTTAAAGACTCTATATGAAAGAGCAATCTGCTGTTTTTGAGGACCTACTGCGAATATATGCTAGTTAAAGATCCTCTAAATGTGAGCAAAGTACTCTGCTGTTTTTATTGATTTAGTGAAAAAAAACACTCTTCAACAATATTCTACATAAAAAGAGTTATGCTGTTCTTTGGAACATGTTGCTAAAGCGCACGTCAAAGATCCTCTATATGAAAGAACAATGTGCTGTTTTTGAGGACCTACTGCACAAATGTGCTAGTCAAATATCCTCTAAATGTGAGAGAAGTACTCTGCTGTTTTTAATGATCTACTGCAAAACCAACAACACTTTTTAACAATCTTCTACATAACAGGAGTTATGCTGTTTTTTGGAACATGTTGCTAAAACGCACGTTAAAGACTCTATATGAAAGAGCAATCTGCTGTTTTTGAGGACCTACTGCGAATATATGCTAGTTAAAGATCCTCTAAATGTGAGCAAAGTACTCTGCTGTTTTTATTGATCTAGTGAAAAAACAACGCTCTTCAACAATATTCTACATAAAAAGAGTTATGCTGTTCTTTGGAACATGTTGCTAAAACTCACGTCAAAGATCCTTTATGTGAAAGAACAATCTGCTGTTTTTGAGGACCTACTGCACAAATGTGCTAGTCAAATATCCTCTAAATGTGAGAGAAGTACTCTGCTGTTTTTAATGATCTACTGCAAAAACAACAACACTTTTTAACAATCTTCTACATAACAGGAGTTATGCTGTTTTTTGGAACATGTTGCTAAAACGCATGTTAAAGACTCTATATGAAAGAGCAATCTGCTGTTTTTGAGGACCTACTGCGAATATATGCTAGTTAAAGATCCTCTAAATGTGAGCAAAGTACTCTGCTGTTTTTATTGATCTAGTGAAAAAACAACGCTCTTCAACAATATTCTACATAACAGGAGTTATGCTGTTCTTTGGAACATGTTGCTAAAACTCACGTCAAAGATCCTCTATGTGAAAGAACAATCTGCTGTTTTTGAGGACCTACTGCACAAATGTGCTAGTCAAATATCCTCTAAATGTGAGAGAAGTACTCTGCTGTTTTTAATGATCTACTGCAAAACCAACAACACTTTTTAACCATCTTCTACATAACAGGAGTTATGCTGTTTTTTGGAACATGTTGCTAAAACGCACGTTAAAGACTCTATATGAAAGAGCAATCTGCTGTTTTTGAGGACCTACTGCGAATATATGCTAGTCAAAGATCCTCTAAATGTGAGCAAAGTACTCTGCTGTTTTTATTGATCTAGTGAAAAAAGAACACTCTTCAACAATATTCTACATAACAGGAGTTATGCTGTTTTTTGGAACATGTTGCAAATACGCATGTTAAAGACTCTATATGAAAGATAAATCTGCTGTTTTTGAGGACCTACTGCGAATATATGCTAGTCAAAGATCCTCAAAATGTGAGCAAAGTACTCTGCTGTTTTTAATGATCTAGTGAAAAAAACCCACTTTTTAACAATCTTCTACATAACAGGAGTTATGCTGTTTTTTGGAACATGTTGCAAATACGCATGTTAAAGACTCTATATGAAAGATAAATCTGCTGTTTTTGAGGACCTACTGCGAATATATGCTAGTCAAAGATCCTCAAAATGTGAGCAAAGTACTTTGCTGTTTTTAATGATCTAGTGAAAAAAACCCACTTTTTAACAATCTTCTACATAACAGGAGTTATGCTGTTTTTTGGAACATGTTGCTAAAACGCACGTTAAAGACTCTATATGAAAGAGCAATCTGCTGTTTTTGAGGACCTACTGCGAATATATGCTAGTCAAAGATCCTCTAAATGTGAGCAAAGTACTCTGCTGTTTTTAATGATCTAGTGAAAAAACAACACTCTTCAACAATATTCTACATACAAAGAGTTATGCTGTTCTTTGGAACATGTTGCTAAAACACACGTCAAAGATCCTCTATATGAAAGAGCAATCTGCTGATTTTGAGGACCTACTGCTAAAATATGCTAGTCAAAGATCCTCTAAATGTGAGAGAAGTACTCTGCTGTTTTTAATGATCTACTGCAAAAAAAAACACTCTTCAACAATATTCTACATAACAGGACATAGGCTGTTTTTTGGAACATGTTTCTAAAACGCATGACAAAGATCCTCTATATGAAAGAGCAATCTGCTGTTTTTGAGGACCTACTGCGAAAATGTGCTAGTCAAAGATCCTCTAAATGTGAAAGAAGTACTCTTCTGTTTTCAATGATCTAGTGAAAAAACAACACCTTTTAAGAATATTCTACACAAAAAGAGTTATGCTGTTTTTTGGAACATGTTGCTAAAACGCACGTCAAAGACCCTCTATATGAAAAAACAATCTGCTGTTTTTGAGGTTCTACTGCGCAAATGTCCTAGTCAAAGATCCTCTAAATGTGAGAGAAGTACTCTGCTGTTTTTAATGATCTAGTGAAAAAAAACAACACTCTTCAATAATCTTCAACACAACAGGAATTATGCTGTTTTTTGGAACATGTTGCTTAAACGCACGTCAACGATCCTCTATGTGAAAGAGCTGTTTTTGAGGATTTACTGCTAAAATATGTTAGTCAAAGATCCTCTAAACGTGAGACAAGTACTCTGCTGTTTTTAATGATCTACTGCAAAAAACAACAACACTTTTTAACCATCTTCTACATAACAGGAGTTATGCTGTTTTTCGGAACACGTTGCTAAAACGCACGTCAAAGATCCTCTATATGAAAGAGCAATCTGCTGTTTCTGAGGACCTAGTGTGAGGGTTGTGTTCCACTGCAGAGGACAAAGACCTACCCTAGGGCCGGTCTTCTCCATGTATCCCTCCTTCAGGAAGTTGCGTGTGAGTTTGGGCACCAGCTGAGACACAAAAAGACACAAAGTGACGTCCCCACAGAAAAGGCTCCAGAAGAGTTTTAGTGCTGACCTCAGCGTCGCTGGCTCCAGGGAAAGCCACCTTCAGGTAGTGGAGCTGAACCGCCCGGATGGAGTTGAACCAGTCCACGATGTCCTGGAGGAGCGAGGTGAGAAGGTCAAGAGTTACCGTGAGGAAGGTAAGGAGCACGGCGGCGACGCCCCTCCTCCCCCTACCCCCCCCAGGCGGACCTTGCCGTGGTCGTGGTAGAGGAAGATGTTGCGGGTGCTGTAGTCTTTGAGGTACGTGATCTGCATGCCGTTGTGGTGTCCGATCTTCTCGGGCTGGAAGGTGGCGTTGATGGAGTCCACCTTGATCACCGCTTTGGGTTCCTTGGCCTGCAGGGGGCGCACCGCGACATCACTTCTTCTTACACTTGAAAGGCAGTTAAACATGTTTGCGTGTGCATTAAAACCTTTATGATGGCCACAGTTGGACCCTGGTGATTATTTACATAGTTCCTTTACATTCCTGTAGAAATTATTTGTGAATTTGAATTATTTGTTTGATTTGAAAGAATGGTCAAATGTTCTAGAACAGAAGATGCTATTACTACCACACTAATGTTAACTTTGACAAAAGTTGTAATGTCTGGAAGTTGTCATTCGACCTTACAACATTTCACATTTCAGAAATTTTTATTTATTGATTTTTTTTCCCATTGTTTAAAATGTATTTTATTACATTTTTTTTCATAAAATGTAATTTTATATGATGACATTTGCATTTATTTATATATGTATGTATTTATTATATTATTTAATTCAACTTTTAATTTCATTATACTTGTTTATTTATTTATAAAAACATACATTTATTCAATTTATTTATATTTTTTATTATACATTTTTTATATTTTATTTAGTTAATTATTCTTTATTTTTAAAGTAGTGTTATAAGTACGTTTTTTTTCTATATACCTAATTTATTGAATTATGTATTTATTTTTATATATTAAATTTATTTTATTTGCTGTATTTATTTTATTTTATTTTTTAAATTTGATTGCATTATATATATATATATATATATATATATATATATATATATATATATATATATATATATATATATATATATATATATATATATATATATATATATACATACATATATATATATATACATATATATATATATATATATATATTTATTGTTATTTGTAATTAATTGTAGTTAACTTTCAAATATTATTATTCATATGCATTTTTTTTCAGCAACCTCAAAAACATAAAACACTTTATTCCAGGATATTTTATTCATTTATTTAACTTTTATACATAACATTATTTATTTGATTTGTTTTGTATTTATTTATTCATTTTATTGCATTTAATTATATATATATATATATATATATATATATATATATATATATATATATATATATATATATATATATATATATATATATATATATATATACTGAATATATATATATATATCTTATTTTATTTGTGTTTATTTATTATATATTTTTATTTAACTTTCAAATATTATTATTCATTTGTCTTTTTTTTCAGCAACCTCAAAAACATAAAACACTTTATTCCAGGCTATTTTATTCATTTATTTAACTTTTATACATAACATTATTTATTTGATTTGTTTTGTATTTATTTATTCATTTTATTGCATTTAATAATATATATATATATATCTTATTTTATTTGTGTTTATTTATTATATATTTTTATTTAACTTTCAAATATTATTATTCATTTGTCTTTTTTTTCAGCAACCTCAAAAACATAAAACACTTTATTCCAGGATATTTTATTCATTTATTTAACTTTTATACATAACATTATTTATTTGATTTGTTTTATATTTATTTATTCATTTTATTGCATTTAATAATATATATATATATATATATATATATATATATATATATATATATATATATATATATATATATATATATATATATATATATATATATATATATATATATATATATATATATATATCTTATTATATCTTATTTCATTTGTGTTTATTTATTAGATATTTTTTATTTAACTTTCAATTATTGTCACTTATATTTCATCCATATCTATTTTTTTTCCCTGAAACCTAAAAGACATAAAACACTTTAATGATGTTTCAGAAGGTCGTCTTTGACATTTACAGAAAAACGTTTGCGGTAAAATCTAATTTGTTTTAATGGATTGAAAATAAATGTTCAAACATTTAATTTTAGGGCGCCAAAAGATATAAAGCCAGCATTTACTGCTGTGATTGTTTTTTTCACGGAAAATTTGTTTCAACACAGTGTGTGTGAGTGCGTGTGTGTGTGTGTGTGTGTGTGTGTGTGTGTGTGTGTGTGTGTGTGTGTGTGCGTACGTCATATTTGGTGAAGTATTTGAGCGTTCCCTCCACCGCTGAGAGGACGAACCGCCTGCTGAGAAACTGCCCGTTGTCCCGCCCCCTTTTCATCAAGGCACCGTCTCGAGTATCTACAGGAGCAAAGGTCAGAGTGTGTAGTGTGTGTGTGTGTGTGTGTGTGTGTGTGTGTGTGTGTGTGTGTGTGTGTGTGTGTGTGTGTTATCGTGCCTTGCTCATATGTCAACTTCCATTCAGGATCGGTGAATTCCTTGCGCTCGTACTTGGCTCGTATCCACTGCTCTTTGAGCACCCTGAACACACGCAAACACGCCTTGTAACACATTGGAGTTAAGTTAAAAGTTAAAGTAGCACACACACTTACTAGCATGATAGGTTTTGCATCTAACCATGTCTTTGTTCATAAAGTAAACCAAAATTAATCAAACTGAAGCAAATAAAATTGAACAAAATTAATCCAAAATGGAGTAGAAATAAATGGAAAAAATGTAAACCAAACAAAACTCATCTTTACCAAAGCAAAATTAACTAAATATAAACTTCATCAAATAAATGTATTCAGGTAAAAAACAAAACAAAACCAAACTGATCTAAAATAACCAAACTTAAATAATTTTTAGATAAAATTTAACTGAAATATAGTAAAATAAAGTTAATAAACCAATTAAAGCCACATCAATCTATACTTGCCTAAACTGAAACAAAACAGATCAAGCTAAGACAAATACAATTATTAGAAAAAAAATAAATCCAAAGCAAACAGAAATAAACACAATGAAACCAAAAATAAAGTAAAACACTAACTAAATAAACTAAACCAAACTTGTCTTAAAGAAAACTAAAATTGACTAAACAACGTGAATCTAAATAAATTCATTGGTCATTGTGAACCAAAATAAACAAAACTTAATCAAAGTAAAAAAACAACTAAACCAAAGGTAAAAACTAACTCATCTAAAACAAACAAAAATAGCCACACAAATACAATGTAACAAAATCAAAATTAACACAAAACTAAACAAAAATCAACCAAAATAAATTAAATTAAATCTGATTAAACCAAACTAAACAAAATTTGACCAAAACAAACTAAACTCAATTAAATTAAACCAAAATAAACTAAACATTTCTGATTAAACCAAACTAGACTAAATTTGACCAAACTAAACTAAATTAAACTAAACCAAAATAAACTAAACAAATCTGACTAAACCAAAATAAACTAAACTACATTAATTTCAACCAAAATAAACTCAACTCAATTAAATTCAACCAAAATAAACTAAAATCGACAGAAATAAACTAAACCAAATTCAATTAAACCAAAACAAACTGAACAAAGCTGATTAAATCCAAATAAACTGAACTAAAGTTGACCACAGTAAACTAAACTAAATTAAACCCACATAAACTAAACAAAACTGATTACACCAAAATAAACTACATTTGACCAAAATAAACCAAACTAGATTAAATTAAACCAAAATGAACTAAACAAATCTTACTAAACCAACAAATTAAACTACATTAATTTAAGCCAAAAATAAACTCAACTCAACTAAATTCAACCAGAATAAACTAAACTAAATTAAATTAAACCAAAAATAGACTAAAAACATCTGATTAAACAAAAATAAACTAAACTAAATTTGACCGAAATAAACTAAATTAAATTAAATTAAACCAAAAATAGACTAAACACATCTGATTAAACAAAAATAAACTAAACTAAATTTGACCGAAATAAACTAAACTAAATCAAATTAAACCAAAATAAACTAAACAAATCTGACTAAACTACATTATTTTAAACCAAAATAAACTAAACTAAACTAAATTAAACCAAAATAAACTAAAATTGACTGAAATAAACTATACTAAATTAAATTAAACCAAAATAAACTAAACAAATCTGATTAAGCCTAAATAAACTGAACTAAAGTTGACCAAAGTAAACTAAACTAAATTAACTGAAACCAACATAAACTAAATAAATCTGATTAAACCTAAATAAACTAAACTAAATTTGACCAAAATAAACTAAACTGAATTAAAATAAACCTAAATAAACTAAACACATAAGATTAAACCAAAATAAACTAAACTAGATTAAATTAAACTACAATAATTTACACCAAAATAAAATAAACTCAACTAAAGTCTACCAGAATAAACTAAACTTAATTAAATCAAACCAAAATAAACCAAACAAATCTGATTAAACAAAAATAAAATAAACTTAATCGAATTAAATCAAAATAAACTAAACAAATATGATTAAACCAAAATAAACTGAATTTGACCAAAATAAACAAAACTAAATTAAACCAAAATAAACTAAAAAAAATCTGACTAAACCAAAATAAAATAAACTACATTAATTTAAACCAAAATAAACTCAACTCAACAAAATTCTACCAAAATAAACCAAAATAAAGTCAACAAAATTTGACCAAAATAAAGTAAACAAAATTCAACCAAAATAAACCAAAATAAAGTCAACAAAATTTGACCAAAATAAAGTAAACAAAATTCAACCAAAATAAAGTCAACTAAATTCAACACAATGAAATCAAAGGTAAAAAAGGTAAAGCAAAGCGAGACATAAAGAAATCAAACTCACTGGCAGTCTCTATGAGAAGGTTTGTAGTAATAAACGGGGACAGCCGCCTCGTATTTTCTCTTCATCAGCTTGTTACCGTGATCTGCCATGAACTGACAACAACAACAACAACAACAACGAACATCAGCAATTACATTTTCCATGTACCGTCAACTCCGCACTAAGAGCCGCTACTCTTTTCCTACGCTTTGAACCCCTCGGCTTATAAAACGGTTGCCGCTAATTTATGGATTTGCCTTCGCTGACGGCCATGATGCAAATCATTTACCAAAAAGAACACGAGCAGAGACAATAAAAAAGGTGTGTTATTGTTTGTGCAACGGCGCCCTCTTTTGGACCAGTGGGGGTGAATGCCTACAGTGTTTCATGCTGTTTAAAGTTTTGAACCGGAAGTAGAAGTGCCGTCCCGTAAATTTTATAATATAACTAAAACTATTCTTACATACTAAAGCCTGTCTGTAGTGTAGTGTTTTCATGCTATCGTAATGTAATTAAGCTAGCGTTTTTAGCATTAGCTAATATGCTAACACGTTTACGAGTGTCTGTTTTACTATTATTAACTTACAATGGCATTCTTTTTGTATTGTTTCCGTAAATTCACCAAAATGTCACAGTGGAGTTATTGAGTCTGTTTAGTGGGTCCATGACGATGACTTCTGTTTTGTTTGATCATCCGTTTTACTGCCTTGTTACAGACACTGTTTATGCTAGAATTTTTGGTAAATGTATTTGTATAACCCTAAAAAAATCCTGGCTTTTGATACACGCTGTCATGTTAGTATGTTAATGTTCTAAGCTAGAATTTTAGCACATTTTGATCATTTAAACCAACAAGTAATGGGTTTTTAAAACAAACCTCCATCTTGCAAGTGTAGTAACTGTTCTCATTAACAAGTTACCATTAGCATGCTAACAGTAAATGTATTCGTATATGGCGTTTCTCCTCGTACGGGATCTTCATTCATGACTCCCAGCCACGTTTGTAAGTTTTACAACAGAACTAAAACAATTCTTACTCACTAAACTGCCCATGTGTGATGACTGTCGTTAGAATAATTATGTATATATTATCACACAACTCTTATGCTTAAGGGCCGTTGCTATAGTTATTATCAATGGCGCTGAAATTGTATTTTTCTTTGTCTGTGCAAAGCTGGCAATCCAAAAGATTGCAAGCCGGTCTCGTATCAGCGTTTGTTTCCAGAATCGGCCTGCTGACTGCCAAGGCCGAACATCGAGTGCCGTGACGCAGACAGAGCACAGACAAGGCGATATCACCAGCGTCAACACATTTGCATTTTTGTATAATCATGTGGAGTTGTCGAGATTACCCCCTTCCCTCGGCGACAGCTTCAGTGATGTAACCAGGGACCTCCCAAATAAATACGGGAAGCACGCGGGCTGGACTTTTAGAACGTGGTTTGGATCTGAAACTAGAATACAGCCCAAAACACGTCTCTCCTCAATTGAGCAAAATTGAACTCTGTCTCTGCGTGATTCCTTGCTTCTCGTCTGTTTAACAGATGTCATCAGTGTTTGAACCTGACACTGCAGGAGTGTCTTCATGCTATCGTAATGTAATTGAGCTAGCGTCGTTAGCATTAGCTAATATGCTAACACGTTTACGAGTGTCTGGGTTAGTATTATTAACTTACAAGGACATTCTTTTTGTATTGTTTCAGTAAACTCACCAAAACGTCACCGTGTAGTTATTGAGTCCGTTTAGCTGATTGGAGAGCTAGCTTGCGCAGCTAGTGGGTCCATGACGACGGCTTCTGTTTTGTTTGATCAGCCGTTTTACTGCCGTGTTACAGACACTAAATATTTATGCTAGTATTTTTGGTAAATGTATTTGTATAACCCTAAAAAAAAATCATGGCTTTTGATACACGGTGTCATGTTAGTATGTTAACGTTTTAAGCTAGCATTTTAGCCCATTTTAATCATTTAAACTAAATTGAAGACATACCTCCATCTTGCAAGTGTACTAACTGTTGTCATTAACAAGCTATCGTTAGCATGCTAACAGTTTATGTTAACATTTTTGGTAAATGTATTCGTATATGGCGTTTCTCTCATTCATCACTCCCAGCCACGTTTGTAAGTTTTACAATAGAACTAAAACAATTCTTACTTATAAGAATTAAATTAAAGAATTTACTAAACTAAATTCAGTTAAAACAAAATAAATTAAACAAAGATGATTAAATCAAAATAAACTCAACTAAAGTTGACCAAAGTAAACTAAACTAAATTAAATTAAACCAACATAAACTAAACTAAACTAAACTGATTAAACCAAAATAAACGATATTTCACCAAAATAAACCAAACTAGATTAAATTAAACCAAAATGAACTAAACAAATCTTTCTAAATCAACCAACTAAACTACATTAATTCAAACCAAAATAAACTCAACTAAATTCAACCTGAATAAACTAAACTAAATTAAATTAAACCAAAAATAAACCGAACACATCTGATTAAACACAAATAAACTAAACTAAATTTGACCGAAATAAACTAAACTAAATCAAATTAAACCAAAATAAACTAAACAAAACAATTCTTACTTATAAGAATTGTTTTATTTATTTTATAATTTTTTAAATGTATTCATTGTTTTTAAACTCCCTCCTCAACGACACCTGGAGTCGAACTTTTGCTTGCATGCAGAACGGCCCCAGTCTATGAACATTACATCATCACACATTCACCACTGCTTGGTGATGGACGGCTGGCAGCACTTCATAGCAGCAGTCGACCTCCAGGGCCCCAACTCCCCGCCCCTCTGTTGCGAGTTGTTGTGATTAAATGTAACGTGTTTATGTGTGCATTGCATGGAGGTTTTTTCCCACTCCAGACTAGGCCCCCTTAAGAGCCCGGTCTAGATTGTATATTTTTTACTCATCTTCTTCCCCAGCGTTTTACCTTTTTCTTATCCTTTACGGGGCGCCTTGTGGCGACCCATCAGCGTTCCTGTTCTGTAACCCTGTACACTGTTTGTTTGTCTCATCTTGAACGGGTTTGTGCTGAAAACATAGTTTCGTTGTACTTGTTGCAATGACATTAAAGACCTATCCTATCCTAAACCGCCCATGTGTGATGACTGCAGGAGTGTTTTCATGCTATCGTAACGTAATCAAGCTAGCGTAGTTAGCATTAGCTAATATGCTAACACGTTTACGAGTGTCTGGGCTAGTATTATTAACTTACAACGGCATTATTAGGGACCGCACGTCCCATTGTCAAAGGAATCCCAAAGGGAGTCCTTTTGCATTGGGACGAAAGGACCTATTGTTATTGTAAGGTTTTATTATTATTTTCCCGCAGCTTTGCGCACTACTTTGACCCCCTTAACATGCTTCAAAACTCACCAAATTTGACACACACATAAAAAAACGTGAACAAAACTCTTTAGTCAAAAAACCAAACCACAAAACTCAAAATTGCGCTCTAGCGCCCCCTAGGCAGAAAACTGCCTGTAACTCCCAGTACGAATGTCATAGAGACATGAAACAAAAACCTCTATGTATGTCTCACTTAGACCTACATTTCATAATGCAACATCTTCGGGCAAAAACCAACAGGAAGTTGGCAATTTCCCCTTCAAGACCAACATTTACTAAAAACACTCATTTTTGCCTCTTTGAGCTGTAATTTGACCCCCTTAAAATACTTCAAAACTCACCAAACTTTTCACACACGTCAGGACTGGTGAAAATTGCGATATAATAAAAAAACGAACCCCAAAACTCAAAATTGCGCTCTAGCGCCCCCTAGGCAGAAAACTGCCTGTAACTCCCAGTACGAATGTCATAGAGACATGAAACAAAAACCTCTATGTATGTCTCACTTAGACCTACATTTCATAATTCAACATCTTCGGGCAAAAACCAACAGGAAGTTGGCAATTTCCCCTTCAAGGCCAAAATTTACTAAAAACACTCATTTTTGCCTCTTTGAGCTGTAATTTGACCCCCTTAAAATACTTCAAAACTCACCAAACTTTTCACACACGTCAGGACTGGTGAAAATTGCGATATAATAAAAAAACAAACCCCAAAACTCAAAATTGCGCTCTAGCGCCCCCTAGGCAGAAAACTGCCTGTAACTCCCAGTACGAATGTCATAGAGACATGAAACAAAAACCTCTATGTATGTCTCACTTAGACCTACATTTCATAATCCAACATCTTCGGGCAAAAACCAACAGGAAGTTGGCAATTTCCCCTTCAAGACCAAAATGTACTAAAAACACTCATTTTTGCCTCTTTGAGCTGTAATTTGACCCCCTTAAAATACTTCAAAACTCACCAAACTTTTCACACACGTCAGGACTGGTGAAAATTGCGATATAATAAAAAAACGAACCCCAAAACTCAAAATTGCGCTCTAGCGCCCCCTAGGCAGAAAACTGCCTGTAACTCCCAGTACGAATGTCATAGAGACATGAAACAAAAACCTCTATGTATGTCTCACTTAGACCTACATTTCATAATGCAACATCTTCGGGCAAAAACCAACAGGAAGTTGGCAATTTCCCCTTCAAGACCAAAATGTACTAAAAACACTCATTTTTGCCTCTTTGAGCTGTAATTTGACCCCCTTAAAATACTTCAAAACTCACCAAACTTTTCACACACGTCAGGACTGGTGAAAATTGCGATATAATAAAAAAACGAACCCCAAAACTCAAAATTGCGCTCTAGCGCCCCCTAGGCAGAAAACTGCCTGTAACTCCCAGTACGAATGTCATAGAGACATGAAACAAAAACCTCTATGTATGTCTCACTTAGACCTACATTTCATAATGCAACATCTTCGGGCAAAAACCAACAGGAAGTTGGCAATTTCCCCTTCAAGACCAAAATGTACTAAAAACACTCATTTTTGCCTCTTTGAGCTGTAATTTGACCCCCTTAAAATACTTCAAAACTCACCAAACTTTTCACACACGTCAGGACTGGTGAAAATTGCGATATAATAAAAAAACGAACCCCAAAACTCAAAATTGCGCTCTAGCGCAATTTTTGAATAAAACAGAGACAAAACTGCTCCCCAGAGGAAAACACAGACAAAACTGCTTGTAACTTCCGATAGGAACGCCTTAGAGACATGAAACAAAAACCTCTACGTAGGTCTCACCTAGACCTACATTTCATTCTTTGACATCTTTCAGCAAAAATCAACAGGAAGTTTGCAATCTCCCCTTCAAAACTAAATTTTTGTAAAAAGCGGTCACCAAACATCAAACATTATCTCCTCTGAGCGCGTTTGTCGTTTCGGCTTCAAACTACTACAGAAGAGAGATGGAACCCTTCTGATTAAAAGTTGACAAAAGAGTTTTGATAAGTGCTACGGTTTTGATTTTACGAGCCTTCAAAGAAAAGAACCACTGTGCCGCAGCACCTAGGAAAAAAACACAGACACAACTTCCTCTAACTCCCAGTACGAATATCGTAGAGACATGAAACAAAAACCTCTATGTAGGTCTGACTTAGAGCTAGATTTCATACATTGACCACTTAGGACTAGCACCTGCCAAATATGCGGGCCCGACCAACGCTGCTTGCAGCTTTAATTTTTGTATTGTTTCAGTAAATTCACCAAAACGTCACAGTGGAGTTATTGAGTCTGTTTAGCTGATTGGAGAGCTAGCTTGCGCAGCGAGCGGGTCCATGACGACGACTTCTGTTTTGTTTGATCGGCCGTTTTACCGCCGTGTTATAGGCACCGTTTATGTAAGCAAACATTTACAAAAAATAACTCATTTCACACAGCGGCTAATAAAATACGCTAGCTTTCGTCGCTACGTTCCCTGTCGTCGCCTGCCTCACCTGCACCTCGTGGTCCTCCCAGCGGGACAGACTCAGCGACTTCACCTTGCTGACTTCGGGGATGTTGCGGTGGATCCCCGAGCACGCCAGACAGATGAAGACGCCCAGCGAGGTGGAACTCCAGTCCGGGTCTGCGCAAGAGGGAACAGGAATCAAACAGTTGTTGACTTTTCAACCGTCTGATAAACTTCTTTGGTGGAACTGCTTGTTGGTTTTTTGTTTTTTAAATATGCTTGCTAGGAAGAACGTTATCTCGGCTCGGAAGAAGCCCGCATTCTTTAAAGTAAACAAACCGGATGAGAACATTTATCTAAGGGTTTTATGTAATATGCGTGCTAACTGTTCCTATGTCATCATGCTAACATTAGCGTGTTAGCGTTTAAAGCTAGCATTTTAGCTCATTTTAAACACAAACCAAAAATGAATGGGTTTTGAGTCATGTCTTCATCTGTACTAACTGTTCCCGTTATGACAATGCTATCATGCTAGCAATTTAACAAATCGTATTCATTTAAACATAAAAATAATGGCTATTGATATTTGGCGCCATCTTAGAAGTATGCTAAGATCTCTGATATTAGCATGCTAACATTGACATGCTAACTATTTATAATAGCATTTTTGGTATAACCCCCCCAAAAAATCATAGCTTTTGATACACGGTGTCTTGTTAGTATGTTAACGTTTTGAGCTAGCATTTGAAAAAGTAATGGGTTTTGAGTCATGCCTCCATCTTGCAAGTGTACTAACTGTTGCCATTACGACAAGCTAATGTTAGCATGCTAACAATTTAACAAATCGTATTCATTTAAACATAAAATTAACGGCTATTGATATTTGGCGCCATATTAGAAGTATGCCAAGATCTCCGATATTAGCATGCTAACATTGACGTGCTGACTATTTATGCTAGCATTTTTGTCAAATGTTTTTGTATGTATATTATCATGGCTTTTGATACACGGTGTCATGTTCGTATGTCAATGTTTTGAGCTAGCATTTGAGCTCATTTTGATCACAAACCAAAAATAATGGGTTTTGAGTCATGCCTCCATTATGACAAGCTAACGTTAGCATGCTAACGTTTTATGCTAGCAATTCAACAAATCGTATTCAATCAAACATAAAAATAACAGCAATTGATATTTGCGCCATATTAGAAGTATGCCAAGATCTGTGATATTAGCATGCTAACATTGACATGCTAACTATTTATGCTGGCATTTTTAGTAAATGTTTTTGTATAACTATAAAAAAAATCATGGCTTTTGTTTTGATACATTGTGTCATGTTAGCACGTTGTAAGCTCGCATTTTAACACATTTTTGGAATTTAAACCAAAATTTCAAAGGTTTAGAGAGATGCCTCCATCTTGCGTGTACTAACTGTTCCCATTAAACAAGCTAACATTAGCATGCTAACAGTTTGTTGACATTTTTGGTAAATGTATTCGTATGACCCTAAAAATATTTATGGCTTTTTAAAACTTGGTGTCATCTAAGATACATGCTAACTTTTCCTATTTCATCGTGCTATCATTAGCATGTTAACATTTGAAGCTAGCATTTCAGCTTATTTTGATCATTTAAATCAAAAATTCACGAGTTTTAAGACATGCCTCCATATTGCAAGTGTACTAATCGTTCCCGATACAACAAGCTAACTGTAACATACTAATGTTTTATACTAGCATTCTAACAAATTTTAGAAGTATGCCAACATCTCCTATATTAGCGTGCTAACATTACCTGCTAACATTTTATATACATGCATTTTAGCTGAGTTTGTATGTTTAGACCTAAAAATCATGTATTTTGATACTTGGCACCGCACCATCTTAGAAGTATGCCAACTTGTCCTATCTTAGCACGTTAACGTGCTAATATTTTATGCAACTATTTATGGTCAATGTATTCGAATGTATAAAATCACAGCTTTTGATACCTGTGTCACGTAAGATACATGCTAACTTTTCCTAGTCATCGTGCTAACATTAACGTATTAACATTTTAAGCTAGCATTTCAACACATTTTGATTGTTTAAAACAAAAAAAATTATGTTTGAGACACTCCTCCTCTTGCATGTGTACTAACTGCTCTCATTATAACATGCTAACGTTAGCATGCTAAAATGTTATGCTACCATTTATGGTAAATGTATTCGTATAGGCCAGAAAAAAAAATCACAGCTTTTGATACTCGCCGTCACGTAAGACACATGCTAACTTTTCCTCGTCATCATGCTAACATTAGCGTGTTAACATTTTTTAAGCTAGCATTTTAACACATTTTGATGGTTTAAAACAAAAAAAATCATGGTTTTTGAGACACGCCTCCTCTTGCAAGTGTACTAACTGTTTTCATTTTAACATGCTAACGTTAGCATGCTAACGTTTTATGCTACCATTTATGGTAAATGTATTCATATAGCCCAAAAAAAAAAATCACAGCTTTTGATACTCGGCGTCACGTAAGAGACATGCTAACTTTTCCTCTTCATCATGCTAACATTAGCGTGTTAACATTTTAAGCTAGCATTTCAACACATTTTGATGGTTTAAAACAATAAAATCATGGCTTTTGAGACACGCCTCCTCTTGCAAGTGTACTAACCGTTCTCATTATAACACGCTAACGTTAAAATGCTAACGTTTTATGCTACCATTTATGGTAAATGTATTCGTATAACCCAGAAAAAAATCATAGCTTTTGATACATGCGTCACATAAGAGACATGCTAACTTTTCCTCGTCATCATGCTAACAGTAGCGTGTTAGCATTTTAAGCTAGCATTTCAACACATTTTGATTGTTTAAAACAAAATAATAATGTATTTTGAGACACGCCTCCTCTTGCAAGTCTACTAACGGTTCCCATTATAACAAGCTAACATTCGCATGCTAACAGTTTATGTAAAAATGTTTGGTTAAATGTATTCACATATCCCTAAAAATAATTATGGCTTTTGATACTTGGTGTCATCTGAGATACATGCTAGCTTTTCCTATGTCATCATGCTAACATTAGCATGTTAACATTTGAAGCTAGCATTTGAGCTTATCTTTTGATACTTGGCGTCACGTAAGACACATGCTAACTTTTCCTCGTCATCATGCTAACATTAGCGTGTCAACATTTTTTAAGCTAGCATTTCAACACATTTTTGATCGTTTAAAACAAAACAAAAATCATGGCTTTTGAGACACGCCTCCTCTTGCAAGTGTACAGCCCTTTTGAGACACTTGTGATTTAGGGCTATATAAATAAACATTGATTGATACTAACTGTTCCCATTATAACAAGCTAACATTAGCATGCTAACAGTTTATGTAAAAATGTTTGGTTAAATGTATTCACATATCCCTAAAAATAATTATGGCTTTTGATACTTGGTGTCATCTAAGATACATGCTAACTTTTCCTATGTCCTCATGCTAACATTAGCATGTTAACATTTGAAGCTAGCATTTGAGCTTATCTTTTGATACTTGGCGTCACGTAAGACACATGCTAACTTTTCCTCGTCATCATGCTAACATTAGCGTGTTAGCATTTTAAGCTAGCATTTCAACACATTTTGATTGTTTAAAACAAAATAATAATGTATTTTGAGACACGCCTCCTCTTGCAAGTCTACTAACTGTTCCCATTATAACAAGCTAACATTAGCATGCTAACAGTTTATGTAAAAATGTTTGGCTAAATGTATTCACATATCCCTAAAAATAATTATGGCTTTTGATACTTGGTGTCATCTAAGATACATGCTAACTTTTCCTATGTCCTCATGCTAACATTAGCATGTTAACATTTGAAGCTAGCATTTGAGCTTATCTTTTGATACTTGGCGTCACGTAAGACACATGCTAACTTTTCCCCGTCATCATGCTAACATTAGCGTGTCGACATTTTTTAAGCTAGCATTTCAACACATTTTGATTGTTTAAAACAAAATAATAATGTATTTTGAGACACGCCTCCTCTTGCAAGTCTACTAACTGTTCCCATTATAACAAGCTAACATTAGCATGCTAACAGTTTATGTAAAAATGTTTGGCTAAATGTATTCACATATCCCTAAAAATAATTATGGCTTTTGATACTTGGTGTCATCTAAGATACATGCTAACTTTTCCTATGTCATCATGCTAACATTAGCATGTTAACATTTGAAGCTAGCATTTGAGCTTATCTTTTGATACTTGGCGTCACGTAAGACACATGCTAACTTTTCCCCGTCATCATGCTAACGTTAGCGTGTCAACATTTTTTAAGCTAGCATTTCAACACATTTTTGATCGTTTAAAACAAAATAATAATGTATTTTGAGACACGCCTCCTCTTGCAAGTCTACTAACTGTTCCCATTATAACAAGCTAACATTAGCATGCTAACAGTTTATGTAAAAATGTTTGGTTAAATGTATTCACATATCCCTAAAAATAATTATGGCTTTTGATACTTGGTGTCATCTAAGATACATGCTAACTTTTCCTATGTCATCATGCTAACATTAGCATGTTAACATTTGAAGCTAGCATTTGAGCTTATCTTTTGATACTTGGCGTCACGTAAGACACATGCTAACTTTTCCCCGTCATCATGCTAACATTAGCGTGTCAACATTTTTTAAGCTAGCATTTCAACACATTTTTGATCGTTTAAAACAAAAAAAAAATCATGGCTTTTGAGACACGCCTCCTCTTGCAAGTCTACTAACTGTTCCCATTGTAACAAGCTAACATTAGCATGCTAACAGTTTATGTAAAAATGTTTGGTTAAATGTATTCACATATCCCTAAAAATAATTATGGCTTTTGATACTTGGTGTCATCTGAGATACATGCTAACTTTTCCTATGTCATCATGCTAACATTAGCATGTTAACATTTGAAGCTAGCATTTGAGCTTATCTTTTGATACTTGGCGTCACGTAAGACACATGCTAACTTTTCCTCGTCATCGTGCTAACATTAGCGTGTCGACATTTTTTAAGCTAGCATTTCAACACATTTTTGATCGTTTAAAACGAAATAATAATGTATTTTGAGACACGCCTCCTCTTGCAAGTCTACTAACTGTTCCCATTGTAACAAGCTAACATTAGCATGCTAACAGTTTATGTAAAAATGTTTGGTTAAATGTATTCACATATCCCTAAAAATAATTATGGCTTTTGATACTTGGTGTCATCTAAGATACATGCTAACTTTTCCTATGTCATCATGCTAACATTAGCATGTTAACATTTGAAGCGAGCATTTGAGCTTACCTTTTGATACTTGGCGTCACGTAAGACACATGCTAACTTTTCCCCGTCATCATGCTAACATTAGCGTGTCAACATTTTTTAAGCTAGCATTTCAACACATTTTGATTGTTTAAAACAAAATAATAATGTATTTTGAGACACGCCTCCTCTTGCAAGTCTACTAACTGTTCCCATTATAACAAGCTAACATTAGCATGCTAACAGTTTATGTAAAAATGTTTGGTTAAATGTATTCACATATCCCTAAAAATAATTATGGCTTTTGATACTTGGTGTCATCTAAGATACATGCTAGCTTTTCCTATGTCATCATGCTAACATTAGCATGTTAACATTTGAAGCTAGCATTTGAGCTTTTCTTTTGATACTTGGCGTCAATTAAGACACATGCTAACTTTTCCTCGTCATCATGCTAACATTAGCGTGTCAACATTTTTTAAGCTAGCATTTCAACACATTTTTGATCGTTTAAAACAAAATAATAATGTATTTTGAGACACGCCTCCTCTTGCAAGTCTACTAAATGTTCCCATTATAACAAGCTAACATTAGCATGCTAACAGTTTATGTAAAAATGTTTGGTTAAATGTATTCACATATCCCTAAAAATAATTATGGCTTTTGATCCTTGGTGTCATCTAAGATACATGCTAACTTTTCCTATGTCATCATGCTAACATTAGCATGTTAACATTTGAAGCTAGCATTTGAGCTTTTCTTTTGATACTTGGCGTCACGTAAGACACATGCTAACTTTTCCCCGTCATCATGCTAACATTAGCGTGTCAACATTTTTTAAGCTAGCATTTCAACACATTTTTGATCGTTTAAAACAAAATAATAATGTATTTTGAGACGCGCCTCCTCTTGCAAGTCTACTAACTGTTCCCATTGTAACAAGCTAACATTAGCATGCTAACAGTTTATGTAAAAATGTTTGGTTAAATGTATTCACATATCCCTAAAAATAATTATGGCTTTTGATACTTGGTGTCATCTAAGATACATGCTAGCTTTTCCTATGTCATCATGCTAACATTAGCATGTTAACATTTGAAGCTAGCATTTGAGCTTTTCTTTTGATACTTGGCGTCAATTAAGACACATGCTAACTTTTCCTCGTCATCATGCTAACATTAGCGTGTCAACATTTTTTAAGCTAGCATTTCAACACATTTTTGATCGTTTAAAACAAAATAATAATGTATTTTGAGACACGCCTCCTCTTGCAAGTCTACTAAATGTTCCCATTATAACAAGCTAACATTAGCATGCTAACAGTTTATGTAAAAATGTTTGGTTAAATGTATTCACATATCCCTAAAAATAATTATGGCTTTTGATACTTGGTGTCATCTAAGATACATGCTAACTTTTCCTATGTCATCATGCTAAACATTAGCATGTTAACATTTGAAGCTAGCATTTGAGCTTATCTTTTGATACTTGGCGTCACGTAAGACACATGCTAACTTTTCCTCGTCATCATGCTAACATTAGCGTGTCAACGTTTTTTAAGCTAGCATTTCGACACATTTTTGATCGTTTAAAACAAAAAAAAAATCATGGCTTTTGAGACACGCCTCCTCTTGCAAGTGTACAGCCCTTTTGAGACACTTGTGATTTAGGGCTATATAAATAAACATTGATTGATACTAACTGTTCCCATTATAACAAGCTAACATTAGCATGCTAACAGTTTATGTAAAAATGTTTGGTTAAATGTATTCACATATCCCTAAAAATAATTATGGCTTTTGATACTTGGTGTCATCTAAGATACATGCTAACTTTTCCTATGTCATCATGCTAACATTAGCATGTTAACATTTGAAGCTAGCATTTGAGCTTATCTTTTGATACTTGGCGTCACGTAAGACACATGCTAACTTTTCCTCGTCATCATGCTAACATTAGCGTGTCAACATTTTTTAAGCTAGCATTTCAACACATTTTGATTGTTTAAAACAAAATAATAATGTATTTTGAGACACGCCTCCTCTTGCAAGTCTACTAACTGTTCCCATTATAACAAGCTAACATTAGCATGCTAACAGTTTATGTAAAAATGTTTGGTTAAATGTATTCACATATCCCTAAAAATAATTATGGCTTTTGATACTTGGTGTCATCTAAGATACATGCTAACTTTTCCTATGTCATCATGCTAACATTAGCATTTTAACATTTGAAGCTAGCATTTGAGCTTATCTTTTGATACTTGGCGTCACGTAAGACACATGCTAACTTTTCCTCGTCATCATGCTAACATTAGCGTGTCAACATTTTTTAAGCTAGCATTTCAACACATTTTGATTGTTTAAAACAAAATAATAATGTATTTTGAGACGCGCCTCCTCTTGCAAGTCTACTAACTGTTCCCATTATAACAAGCTAACATTAGCATGCTAACAGTTTATGTAAAAATGTTTGGTTAAATGTATTCACATATCCCTAAAAATAATTATGGCTTTTGATACTTGGCGTCACGTAAGACACATGCTAACTTTTCCCCGTCATCATGCTAACATTAGCGTGTCAACATTTTTTAAGCTAGCATTTCAACACATTTTTGATCGTTTAAAACAAAAAAAATCATGGCTTTTGAGACACGCCTCCTCTTGCAAGTGTACAGCCCTTTGAGACACTTGTGATTTAGGGCTATATAAATAAACATTGATTGATACTAACTGTTCCCATTATAACAAGCTAACATTAGCATGCTAACAGTTTATGTAAAAATGTTTGGTTAAATGTATTCACATATCCCTAAAAATAATTATGGCTTTTGATACTTGGCGTCACGTAAGACACATGCTAACTTTTCCTCGTCATCATGCTAACGTTAGCGTGTCAACATTTTTTAAGCTAGCATTTCAACACATTTTGATTGTTTAAAACAAAATAATAATGTATTTTGAGACAGGCCTCCTCTTGCAAGTCTACTAACTGTTCCCATTATAACAAGCTAACATTAGCATGCTAACAGTTTATGTAAAAATGTTTGGTTAAATGTATTCACATATCCCTAAAAATAATTATGGCTTTTGATACTTGGTGTCATCTAAGATACATGCTAACTTTTCCTATGTCCTCATGCTAACATTAGCATGTTAACATTTGAAGCTAGCATTTGAGCTTATCTTTTGATACTTGGCGTCACGTAAGACACATGCTAACTTTTCCCCGTCATCATGCTAACGTTAGCGTGTCAACATTTTTTAAGCTAGCATTTCAACACATTTTGATTGTTTAAAACAAAATAATAATGTATTTTGAGACACGCCTCCTCTTGCAAGTCTACTAACTGTTCCCATTATAACAAGCTAACATTAGCATGCTAACAGTTTATGTAAAAATGTTTGGTTAAATGTATTCACATATCCCTAAAAATAATTATGGCTTTTGATACTTGGTGTCATCTAAGATACATGCTAACTTTTCCTATGTCATCATGCTAACATTAGCATGTTAACATTTGAAGCTAGCATTTGAGCTTATCTTTTGATACTTGGCGTCACGTAAGACACATGCTAACTTTTCCCCGTCATCGTGCTAACATTAGCGTGTCAACATTTTTTAAGCTAGCATTTCAACACATTTTGATTGTTTAAAACAAAATAATAATGTATTTTGAGACAGGCCTCCTCTTGCAAGTCTACTAACTGTTCCCATTATAACAAGCTAACATTAGCATGCTAACAGTTTATGTAAAAATGTTTGGTTAAATGTATTCACATATCCCTAAAAATAATTATGGCTTTTGATACTTGGCGTCACGTAAGACACATGCTAACTTTTCCTCGTCATCATGCTAACATTAGCGTGTCAACATTTTTTAAGCTAGCATTTCAACACATTTTGATCGTTTAAAACAAAAAAAAAATCATGGCTTTTGAGACATGCCTCCTCTTGCAAGTGTACAGCCCTTTTGAGACACTTGTGATTTAGGGCTATATAAATAAACATTGATTGATACTAACTGTTCCCATTATAACAAGCTAACATTAGCATGCTAACAGTTTATGTAAAAATGTTTGGTTAAATGTATTCACATATCCCTAAAAATAATTATGGCTTTTGATACTTGGTGTCATCTAAGATACATGCTAACTTTTCCTATGTCATCATGCTAACATTAGCATGTTAACATTTGAAGCTAGCATTTGAGCTTATCTTTTGATACTTGGCGTCACGTAAGACACATGCTAACTTTTCCTCGTCATCATGCTAACGTTAGCGTGTCAACATTTTTTAAGCTAGCATTTCAACACATTTTGATTGTTTAAAACAAAATAATAATGTATTTTGAGACAGGCCTCCTCTTGCAAGTCTACTAACTG
>NC_084748.1:9331888-9361888 GCF_033978785.1 Entelurus aequoreus
TTCAGCATTGTCCACACGTTTAAGTCAGGACTTTGGGAAGGCCATTCTAACACCTTCATTCTAGCCTGATTTAGCCATTCCTTGACCACTTTTGACGTGTGTTTGGGGTCATTGTCCTGCTGGAACACCCAACTGTGCCCAAGACCCAACCTCCGGGCTGATGATTTTAAGTTGTCCTGAAGAATTTGGAGGTAATCCTCCTTTTTCATTGTTCCATTTACTCTCTGTAAAGCACCAGTTCCATTGGCAGCAAAACAGGCCCAGAGCATAATACTACCACCACCATGCTTGACGGTAGGAATGCTGTTCCTGGGATTACAGGCATCCAAACATATTGCATAGTACTGATGATGCAATCCTTTGCACCTTGCACTTTATCTCCAAGCACCTTGAGAACACAAAAGCTTATGCTAGAATTGTATTTGTTGATTTCAGCTCAGCTTTTAATACAGTGCAAATTCACATACTCTTGGAGAAGCTCAAAGACATGGGTGTAAACTCCACCTTGATCAAATGGTTCCACTCTTTTTTTAACAAACAGAACACAGCAAGTGAAGGTCAACAGAACACTGTCAGACACCAAACACCGCAACACAGGCGTCCCACAGGGTTGTGTTGTATCACCAACACTGTTTACATTGTACACCAATGATTGTAGGACTGTGCACCCTAACAATTATATGGTGAAATTTGCGGACGATACCGTGCTCCTAAGCCTTTTACACAAGGATACGGACCCCTCTGTGTACCAAGACGAGATAGACCTATTTATTAGGTGGTGTGATACCAACCATCTTATTCTAAATGTGACCAAGACACAGGAAATGGTTTTGGATCCGAGGAAAGTGACTGACCATGAGCCAGTGGTCATCGAAAATCAGGAAATCACCCAGGTATCCTCATATAAATATTTAGGGATTCATATTGATAATCGTCTCTGCTGGAAGACACATATTGCAGGGGTCACCAACCTTTTTGAAACCAAGAGCTACTTCTTGGGTAGTGATTAATGCGAAGGGCTACCAGTTTGATACACACTTCAATAAATTGCCAGAAATAGCCAATTTGCTCAATTTACCTTTAACTCTATGTTATTATTAATAATGAATGATATTTACACTTAATTGAACGGTTTAAAAGAGGAGAAAACACGAAAAAAATGACAATTCAATTTTGAAACATAGTTTATCTTCAATTTCGACTCTTTAAAATTCAAAATTCGACCGAAAAAAAGAAGAGAAAAACTTTAAAAAAGAATTTATGGAACATCATTAGTCATTTTTCCTGATTAAGATTAATTTTAGAATTTTGACGACATGTTTTAAATAGGTTAAAATCCAATCTACACTTTGTTAGAATATATAACAAATTGGACCAAGCTATATTTCTAACAAAGACAAATCATTATTTCTTCTAGATTTTCCAGAACAAAATTTTTAAAAGAAATTCAAAAGACCTTGAAATAAGATTTCAATTTGATTCTACAGATTTTCTAGGTTTGCCAGAATAATTTTTTTGAATTTTAATCATAATAAGTTTGAAGAAATATTTCACAAATATTCTTTGTCGAAAAAACAGAAGCTAAAATGAAGAATTAAATTAAAATGTATTTATTATTCTTTACAATAAAAAAAATACATTTACTTGAACATTGATTTAAATTGTCAGGAAAGTAGAGGAAGGAATTTAAAAGGTAAAAAGGTATATGTGTTTAAAAATCCTAAAATAATTTTTAAGGTTGTATTTTTTCTCTACAATTGTCTTTCTGAAAGTTATAAGAAGCAAAGCAAAAAAAATAATGAATTTATTTAAACAAGTGAAGACCAAGTCTTTAAAATATTTTCTTGGATTTTCAAATTCTATTTGAGTTTTGTCTCTCTTAGAATTAAAAATGTCGGGAAAAGCGAGACCAGCTTGCTAGTAAATAAATGCAATTAAAAAAATAGAGGTAGCTCACTGGTAAGTGCTGCTATTTGAGCTATTTTTAGAACAGGCCGGCGGGCTACTCATCTGGTCCTTACGGGCTACCTGGTGCCCGCGGGCACCGCGTTGGTGACACCTGACATATTGACAAACTGTGCAATAGACTGCAACAGAGGCTATATTTTTTGCGAAGATTAAGATTGTACGGCGTAAGCACCCACATCATGATGATTTTCTACCGTGCCATTGTAGAGAGCATCATTAGATACGGGATCACCTCATGGTTTGGCAACCTAACCGTTAAGCTAAAAAGCAAACTGGCCGGCTTGCATAAAACGGCAATGAAAATCGTAGGGAGGAAAGAATATGAGCCTATACAGAGCATCTATGAGCAGGCAGTTAGGAAAAAAGCTAAGAAAATTATTTCCAACTCACAACACCCACTCTTCCCTGAATATAGAACCCTGCCATCAGGGAGAAGACTCCGGGTCCCACTATGCAAATCTAACCGCCTTAAATTATCATTTGTCCCAGCCTCCATTAAGCTGACCAACAATGTGCAATAGAATGTTAATACATAGGTTAGCACTTTTTTAGCACATAGCACTTTAGAACTAAGCACTTTAGCACATAGCACTTTATCCATGAGCTCTAGTACAATGCACACTGGTACTTTATCTTTATCTCCATACTGTAGATTTTATGCCTACATCAAAGTGCCACCTATGTCTATCAAGCTCCATGTTCTCATGTTTAAAGGCCTACTGAAATGAATTTTGTTTATTTAAACGGGGATAGCAGATCTATTCTATGTGTCATACTTGATCATTTCGCGATATTGCCATATTTTTGCTGAAAGGATTTAGTATAGAACGACGACGATAAAGATTGCAACTTTTGGTATCTGATAAAAAAAAGGCTTGCCCCTACCGGAAGTAGCGTGACGTAGTCAGTTGAACATATACGCAAAGTTCCCTATTGTTTACAATGATGGCCGCATGAAGTGAGAGAGATTCGGACCGAGAAAGCGACAATTTCCCCATTAATTTGAGCGAGGATGAAAGATTTGTGGATGAGTAAAGTGCAAGTGAAGGACTAGTGGGGAGTTGAAGCTATTCAGATAGGGAAGATGCTGTGAGAGCCGGGGGTGACCTGATATTCAGCTGGGAATGACTACAACAGTAAATAAACACAAGACATATATATACTCTATTAGCCACAACACAACCAGGCTTATATTTAATATGCCACAAATTAATCCTGCATAAAAACACCTGCGTGTTTGTTATGCTAGCTCCTAGCTCCTCTGCTAGCTCCTAGCTCCATAGAACACGCCAATACAATTCAAACACCTGATCAACACACACAATCACTCAGCCCAAAAGACCGTTCACCTAACCCAAGGTTCATAAAGCTTATATATTTTTAAAAAGTTACGTACGTGACGCGCACGTACGGTACGGTACGTGTTATGCTAGCTCCTAGCTCCTATGCTAGCTCCTAGCTCCATAGAACACGCCAATACAATTCAAACACCTGATCAACACACACAATCACTCAGCCCAAAAGACCGTTCACCTAACCCAAGGTTCATAAAGCTTATATATTTAAAAAAAAGTTACGTACATACGCAAAAAAAAGTTGCGCACATACGGTCAAGATCAAATGTTTAGAAGCCAAAGCTGCATACTCACAGTAGCACGTCTGCGTCTTTGTCATCCAAATCAAAGTAATCCTGGTAAGAGTCTGTGTTGTCCCAGTTCTCTACAGGCGTCTGTGTATCGAAGTCAAAAGTCCTCCTGGTTAGAGTCTCTGTTATCCGAGTTCTTCCATCTTGACTGCATCTTTCGGGAATGTAAACAAAGAAGCGCCGGCTGTGTACTGTTGTGGCTGACTACGTTCGAAAAATACGTCCATTTCGCACTGACAACTTTCTTCTTTGCTTGCTCAGCTTCCTTCTCCATAATGCAATGAACATGATTGAAACAGATTCACGAACACAGATGTCCAGAATACTGTGGAATTATGAAATGAAAACAGAGCTTTTTCGTATTGGCTTCAATGTGGAAGGCATACCCGTGTTCCCCAGTCTACGTCACGCGCATACGTCATCCTCAGAGGCGTTTCGAACCGGAAGTTTAGCAGCAAATTTAAAATGTCACTTTATAAGTTAACCCGGCCGTATTGGCATGTGTTATAATGTTAAGATTTCATCATTGATATATAAACTATCAGACTGCGTGGTCGGTAGTAGTGGCTTTCAGTAGGCCTTTAAGAAAGCAATGATGCTCTGTGCCCAAGACAAATTTCCCCGCGGGGACAATAAAGTTGAACCTTGAACCTTGAACCTTGCTGGGTATTGTGGCCAAACAGCTCCATTTTTGTTTCATCTGACCACAGAACTTTCCTCCAGAAGGTCTTATCTTTGTCCATGTGATGTCAGATTAAACTAAAATTTTGCTGTTTGGCCACAATACCCAGCAATATGTTTAGAGGAGAAAAGGTTAGGCCTTTCATCCCAGGAGCTACATTTTACCCCAGGGACAAATAACTTGGTACGTGACACTTCTTAACTGTTAGCATGCTAGCAAGCTAATATTAGCATGCTAACTTTTTTTGGCTTTTTTTCCACTTTTTTGTCATAGACCTTACAGTAGTGTTACTTGATATGTGAGACATGCTAAGTGTTAGCATGCCATTGTTAGCACACATGCTAAATGTTACATTTTAATGTAAGCTTGCTAATGTTTTAGCCTAGCTCTATAGCTCATTTTGTACAGCAACACCCAAAACCCACAGATTCAGACACTCGGCACCATCTTAGAAGCACGGCGGATAGTGTCAGGTTCAAACACTGATGACATTTATTAAACAGACAAGAAGCAAGGAATTAAACAGAGACAGAATTCAATTTAGCTCATTGAGGAGAAACGTCTGGGCTGTACTCTTTGTACGGTCTTCCACCACGCTCTGCCAAAAGGTCGCACGCCTCCTCTTTTATTTGGACTTTCCCTGATTACATGGCAACAGCTGTTTCTAAAGGAAGGGGGGGTCGTAAACAGCCGTCGCCTTTGGTCACAAAACAGTTCAGAGAAAAGGTGCCTGGAGGCGGGGTCAGGTCCTGCTTCCTCTCCGCTTTGTAGATCTCGGGTCAAGACAAAATCTTCCCGTGGATTACAATAGATCAAAGAAACCGACACCTTCATGTCGCTTCCCATCCTACACAGTGGAGTTTTACCATTCTTTTGATTAGTAAGATCAAAGACAGCTTTCGTCTGCCCCGCTGGGAACTCATTGAAACACAAAGTTTTGTGATAATTCTGACAGATATCAGGCCCAACAAAATTACCGTGGGAATTTTCTCGTTATTATTATTATTAATTGTGTGTTTTCTGAAGCGGTACTTACATTTAAGATGAAAAAAAAAAAAATATATATATATATATATATATATATATATATATATATATATATATATATATATATATATATATATATATATATATACACATATATATATATATATATATGTATATATATATATACATATATATATATATATATGTATATATATATGTATATATATATATATATATATATATATATACACATACATACATATATATATATATACATATATATATATATATATATATATATATATATATATATATATATATATATATATATATATATATATATATATACACACACATATATACATCCATCCATCCATTTTCTACCGCTTATACACACACATATATATATATATATATATATATATATATATATATATATATATATATATATATATATATATATATATATATATATATATATATATATATATATATATATATATATATATATATATATATATATACACACATATATACATCCATCCATCCATTTTCTACCGCTTATACACATACAATATATTTTTAAAAGATACAGCAAAAAACAACAGATAGGACAAAAAAGTTTGGGTTTTAAAACAATTACAAAAGAGAAATAAGGGGAAAAAAAATCATATTATTATTAATATTTATGTGTCATAAGTTTAATGTCAGTGATTGTATACTGTATGTGTATGTTTATTTTGCAAAATATAGATTAATTTAAGGTTATTTTTTACGTATTAAATCCCATTTTAACCATATTGTGGCATTTTACATTCATCATAGTCTAATTAAACCTTTATGGTGAAAAAGAAGGAGTTCATAGTTCCCCAAATAAAAACTCATCACTGAAAAATTAGATGAAGCATGAATATATATTCCTGCCATTCAGCGAAATCAGGTAATTTGTGTTAAAAAATAAATTAAAATAAAATTAAAATAAAAAATCCGAATAAAAGTGATTTGTGACGTCACGCTGCAAGTTGTGTAACACTAGGTTTGTCCAACAGGGGGGAGTAGTTCACCACTGATGGTGTCAGTATGCTTCACTCACTAATATTAATACCTTTACTATTTATTCAACACTATTTGTTCTTCTCGTTTGGAATAAGCGGGTAAATGTTTCTCTTTATAACTTTTACAACATTTTAACTTCCGTGGTTAATTTTCATAATCAAATTTGATTCAATAGTCCTTCCACTTGTAACCTGGATCAATATATCCACTCTTTATTGATCAATACACATAACTCAGACCTATGTCCTCTTCCCGCACTACTTTTTTATTTTGTAATTTCAACCTTTTATCTCATATTTTTGACTCTTTATCTCATTGTCATGATTTCAAATGTCATGATTTTGACTCTTTTACCTCATAATTTTGACTTTTTAATTAAATATTTACGACTTTATATGTAATTGTTTGGACTTTTTTAACTCATATTTTTGACTTTTTATCTCATAAATTTGACCTTTTATCTCATTCATTCGACTATTCATCTCATTAATTGGAATTCTTTTCTCACAATTTTGACTTTTTATCTCACAATATCGACCTTTTATCTCATACTTTCGACTTTTGATCTCATAATCATGATTTAAATGTAATTTAATTTTACTTTATTTATTTTTTTACCTCAATTTCGACTTTTGATCAAAATTTGTATTATTTTTTTCCTTTTTTATCTCATCATTTCAACTTTTTTCCCATGATTTAGATTTTTTATCTCATAAATTTGACCTTTTATCTCATTGATTCGACTTTTTATCTCATTAAATTGAATTTTTACCTTATAATTTTGGCATTTCATCTCATAATCAAGATTTTTTTAATCTCACAATTTTAACCTTTTATCTCATATTTTCGACTTTTTATCTCATAATCATTTCAAATGTCATAATTTTGACTCTTTTACCTCATAATTTTGACTTTTCATTAAATATTTACAACATCATATGTAATTATTCTGACTTTTTATCTCATATTTTTTACTTTTTTTCTCATAATTTAAACTTTTTTCTCATAATTCTGACTTTTTATCTCATAATTTTGACCTTTTATCTCATTGATTCGACTTTTTATCTCAATTGGGATTATTTTCCTCACAATGTTGACCTTTTATCCAACAATTTTTACCTTTTATCTCATATTTTCGACTTTTTGATCTCTTAATCATGATTTAAAGGTCATGATTTTGACTTTTTTTTACCTCAATTTCGACTTTTCATCAAATATTTACCACTTGATTAGTAATTATGTTTCATCTCATAATTTCTACTTTTTTCGCATAATTTAGATTTTTTTTTATCTCATAAATTTGACCTTTTATCTCATTGATTGGACTTTTTATCTCATTAATTTAAATGTTTAGCTCATAATTCTAACATATTATCTTATGATCATGATTTTTCTTCTCACAATTTCAACGTTTTATCTTGTTTTTTGACCTTTTATCTTACGATGTCTACTTTTTATCTTACATTTTCAACTTTTTAATTTCACGATCATGAAATTGTCATGATTTTGACTTTTTTACCTCATAAATTCGACTTTTGATCAAATATTTACGACTTTATATGTAATTATTTTGACTTTTTATCTCATATTTTTTTACTTTTTTTCTCATAATTTTGACTTTTTATCTCATAATTTTGACCTTTTATCTCATTGATTCGACTTTTTATCTCAATAGGGATTATTTTCTCACAATGTTGACTTTTTATCCCACAATTTTTTACCTTTTATCTCATATTTTCGACTTTTTGATCTCGTAATCATGATTTAAATGTCATGATTTTTATTATATTATTTATGATTTTGACTTTTTTTTTTACCTCAATTTCGACTTTTCATCAAATATTTACCACTTTATATGTAATTATTTTTTCCCTTTTTATCTCATAATTTCAATATTTTTCTCAAGATTTTGATTTTTATTTAATAAATTTGACCTTTTATCTCATTGATTCGATTTTTATCTCATTAATCTGAATTTTTACCTCATATTTTGGCATTTCATCTCATAATCACAATTTTTTTGAATCTCACAATTTCAACCTTTTATCTCATATTTTCAAAGTTTTATCTCATAATCCATCCATTCATCCATGGCTGGATGCAGGGCCGGCCCGTGGCATAGGCCGTATAGGCAAATGCTAAGGGCGCCGTCCATCAGGGGGCGCCACGCCAGTGCCACAAATGGAGAAAAAAAAAAAAAAGAAAAAAAAAAAGTTGGTACTATTATTTCTACATACAAAAAATAATCCCACGTTAATTAAAATGCAAAGTAAAGCCTGATTAATAGAAATATTATTTGTCACAACATTACGCCCCACCCCCCCAATCTCCCCCCGCACGGTGCGCCCCCTCCCTTCCCCTATCATGACTCTTTTTTGGACGTCACCACATCAAAAAAATCAACACAAGATGTCAAAACGGCCAAAACTGTCAGGTGCCCAGGGAAAAAAAATAGAAAAGAAGAGGAGAAACGAGAAAAAGACAGAGGTAGCAGGTAGGTAACGTTAGCCTACATGAAATTATTTGTCTGTTACAGAATGTGATAGTAACCTGGCTTTTTAGCATTAAGCTAATGTTACATGATTCGGCAATTGCTAATCAATAAATAGCTAGTTCTGTTTTAACGTCGGTTTAATATTGTGGAGGGGGCTAAATTGTTATGGAAAATAATAATGTAACGTTAGGTAATTACAGTACTCCCACCTTACATTCCTTAGGGACATTTGTATTAGATCTTTTAAGCAGGTGTTTTTTGTTTACATTGTTATTGCCTTCTGGTTAGCTAATGTTTGCCCTGCAGGTAATAGTCACTTTTCCACCCCTTTATATATTAGGTATAGTTGTAAGCCTAGTTGTTAAAGTGCACTTCATTAATGTTGATTAAGCAATATCACATGAGAGGGAATGCTGTTTTTTAATTTGAGCACTGCTGTGATTCGGTTAAAGATAATCATAACATAACATTCTCATATAATATGTTAATTTGCTTTCTTTAAGTAAAAAAAATGGTCAAAGACAAAGCTATTCGGTTTCTTGTGAGTATATACACTTCACTGCCGATGTGGGGCGCCGCCACCTAAAATCTTGCCTAGGGCGCCAGATTGGTTAGGGCCAGGCCTGGCTGGATGGATGGATTATCTCAAAATCATGTCATAATTTTGACTCTTTTACCTCATAACTTTGACTTTTTATTAAATATTTATGACTTCATATGACTTTTTTATCTCATATTTTTTTAAAACTTTTTATCTCATAATTTATACTTTTTTCTCATAATTTAAACTTTTTTGTCATAATTTTGACTTTTTATCTCATAATCTTGACCTTTTATCTCATTGATTCGACTTTTTATCTCAATTAGAATTACTTTCTCACAATGATGACCTTTTATCTCATATTTTCAACTTTCTGATCTTGTAATCATGATTTTGACTTTTTTTTTTACCTCAATTTCGAGTTTCCATCAAATATTTACCACTTGATAAGTAATCATTTTTTATGTCATAATTTCTACTTTTTTCTCATAATTTAGATTTTTTATGTCATAAATTTGATCTTTTATCTCATTGATTGGACTTTTTATCTCATTAATTTAAATTTTTAGCTCATAATTCTAACATTTTATCTTATAATCATGATTTTTCTTCTCACAATTTCAACGTTTTATCTTGTTTTTTGACCTTTTATCTTACGATGTCTACTTTTTATCTTATATTTTTTATTTTTTTATTTCACAATCATGAAATTGTCATGATTTTGACTTTTTTACCTCATAAATTCGACTTTTGATCAAATATTTACGACTTTATATGTAATTATTTTGACTTTTTATCTCATATGTTTTACTTTTTTTCCCTCATAATTTTGACTTTTTATCTCATAATTTTGACCTTTTATCTCATTGATTCGACTTTTTATCTCAATAGGGATTACTTTCTCACAATGTTGACATTTTATCCCACAATTTTTTACCTTTTATCTCATATTTTCGACTTTTTGATCTCGTAATCATGATTTAAATGTCATGATTTTTATTATATTATTTATGATTTTGACTTTTTTTTTTACCTCAATTTCGACTTTTCATCAAATATTTACCACTTTATATGTAATTATTTTTTCCTTTTTTATCTCATAATTTCAACTTCTTTCTCATGATTTTGATTTTTTATTTAATACATTTTAACCTTTTATCTCATTGATTCGATTTTTTATCTCATTAATTTTAATTTTTACCTCATATTTTGGCATTTCATCTCATAATCACGATTTTTTGGAATCTCACAATTTCAACCTTTTATCTCATATTTTCAAAGTTTTATCTCATAATCCATCCATGGAGGGATGGATTATCTCAAAATCATGTCATAATTTTGACTCTTTTACCTCATAACTTTGACTTTTTATTAAATATTTATGACTTCATATAACTTTTTTATCTCATATTTTTTTTACTTTTTATCTCATAATTTATACTTTTTTCTCATAATTTAAACTTTTTTGTCATAATTTTGACTTTTTATTTCATAATATTGACCTTTTATCTCATTGATTCGACTTTTTATCTCAATTAGAATTATTTTCTCACAATGTTGACCTTTTATCTCATATTTTCAACTTTCTGATCTTGTAATCATGATTTTGACTTTTTTTTTTTTACCTCAATTTCGAGTTTTCATCAAAAATTTACCACTTGATTAGTAATTATTTTGTATCTCATAATTTCTACTTTTTTCTCATAATTTAGATTTTTTATCTCATAAATTTGACCTTTTATCTCATTGATTGGACTTTTTATCTCATTAATTAGAATTTTTAGCTCATAATTCTAACATTTTATCTTATAATCATGATTTTTCTTCTCACAATTTCAACGTTTTATCTTGTTTTTTGACCTTTTATCTTACAATGTCTACATTTTATCTTATATTTTCGACTTTTTAATTTCACGATCATGAAATTGTCATGATTTTGACTTTTTTACCTCATAAATTCGAATTTTGATCAAATATTTACGACTTAATATGTAATTATTTTGACTTTTAATCTCACAAATCCAACTTTTTATTGTGTAATTTCGCCATTTAATCAAATACTTACGACTTTATATATCCTTTTTTGACTTTTAATCTCATAAATGTGATTTTTAATTTGGTAATTTTGCCATTTGATCCAATACGTATGACTAAGTGTGTGCTTTTACTGCTATCTAGCGTATTCTTTGAATATTGCGCAACCCTACTTGCCACCAATGTGCTGCATAAACAGGAAGTGAAAAGTAGCAAGAAGAAGCTGGTGAAGAAGAGCGAGGAGGAAGCAGAAGAGCGATGGCGAGCGCCACTACCAGTCTGCCATGGAGTTAATGAGCTCTTGCCGCTCGCGATGGTGGTGCCGCCTCTTTCAACCGTGGCCTTTGCATACAAAAAGATCATTAAGTGTGGACGCGGGGCTGCCTCCACGGCCTTAAAATAGATCTGAGAAAAGCAGAGCGAGTGGAGCATCGTCTCTCTCTGACACGTCCTGCACGCTCTTTGTTTTCCTTTCATTAGGAAACAGAAAGCAGGGCGCTGATAAAAGACCCTCAAGATGAAGTCCAGACCTTCTTGACCTGGTGGAGTTGAGCAATGGCGGCCAGGAGGGTCTAACGAGGTCGACTTCCTGTTAGGTGGAGGATTAATTGGACGGGTCTTACTCGTCGGAGAGGTGGAGGGAGGAACAAGCTTACATTTCCTGACTGCAGGACTGGATGAGGGACAAGCGGATAGGTTTATGGCGAGCGCCACTAAAAGAGGTGGAGCTTGATCAGGATTCACATTGAGAGGTGGAGCTTGGTCAGGATTCACATTAAGAGGTGGAGCTTGATCAGGATCTACATTAAGAGGCGGAGCTTGATCAGGATTCACATTGAGAGGTGGAGCTTGGTCAGGATCCACATTAAGAGGCGGAGCTTGATCAGGATCCACATTGAGAGGTGGAGCTTGGTCAGGATCCACATTAAGAGGTGGAGCTTGGTCAGGATCCACATTAAGAGGTGGAGCTTGGTCAGGATTCACATTAAGAGGTGGAGCTTGGTCAGGATTCACATTAAGAGGTGGAGCTTGGTCAGGATCCACATTAAGAGGTGGAGCTTGATCAGGATTCACATTGAGAGGTGGAGCTTGGTCAGGATTCACATTAAGAGGTGGAGCTTGGTCAGGATTCACATTAAGAGGTAGAGCTTGGTCAGGATTCACATTAAGAGGTGGAGCTTGGTCAGGATTCACATTAAGAGGTGGAGCTTGGTCAGGATTCACATTAAGAGGTAGAGCTTGGTCAGGATCCACATTAAGAGGTGGAGCTTGGTCAGGATCCACATTAAGAGGTGGAGCTTGGTCAGGATCCACATTAAGAGGTGGAGCTTGGTCAGGATTCACATCAAGAGGTGGAGCGTGGTCAGGATCCACATTAAGAGGTGGAGCTTGGTCAGGATTCACATTAAGAGGTGGAGCTTGGTCAGGATTCACATTAAGAGGTGGAGCTTGGTCAGGATCCACATTTGGTCCTGAAGTCATAAAACCCCCAGAATCCAAAGCAGGACAAGCTGATAAAGTTGGAAGTGGTGTTCGCTTGAGACTGCAGCCGCCCACTTTAGTCATCTACTGATCTATTGATTAGTTTGATCCATTAATTGAGTAATTAATCAATGCGTCTTTTAGGCAAAATAGTTGAAATAAAGATTTTTGTACCTGTCATAACCTTCATTACCTTTAATTTACCTTCTTTGACCGTCTTTTACCTTATGTATTAATTTTTTAAACTTATTTTACATTTTATTGAACTTATTTTACCTTCTATATATTTGTTTTACTTTCCATTTAAGTTATTTGACCTTTTATTTACCTTCTTTCACCACTTTTTACCTTCTGTATTTATTTTTCATCTTTTTTTAAAACCTTTGACCGTCTTTTACCTTATGTATTCATTTTTTAAAACTTATTTTACAATTTATTTAACTTATTTTACCTTCTAATTACCTTCTATATATTTGTTTAACTTTCCATTTAAGTTATTTTCGCTTTTATTTACCTTCTTTGACCACTTTTTACCTTCTGTATTTATTTTTAATCTTTTTTTAAAAACTTATTTTTACCTCTTATTTAACTTATTTTCCCTTCTATTTACCTTATTTTACCTTTCTTGTTCTTTTTTTTTTACCTTCTCTTAAGTTATTTACCTTTTTTGGCCGTCTTTTACCTTCTGTATTCCTTTTTCCCCCCCTTATTTTACCTTTTTTTTAACCTATTTTACCTTTTATGTACTTATTACCTTTTGTTTAAGTTATTCTACCTTTTATTTACCTTCTTTGACCATCCTTTACATTCTGTATTCCTTTTTTAAAATTGTTCTACCTTATTTGAGCTTTTATGTACATGTTTACCTTCCATTTAAAGTTATTTTACCTTTAATTTACCTTCATTGAACATCTTTGTTCAAAGAAGTTGTTTGGGGCGGTTGGTAGAGTAGCCGTCCAAGCAACTTGAGGGTTCCAGGTTCGATCCCTGCTTCCGCCATCCTAGTCACTGCCGTTGTGTCCTTGGGCAAAACACTTTACCCACCTGCTCCCAGTGCCACCCACACTGGTTTAAAAAAAAAATGCAAATTAGATATTGGGTTTCACAATGTAAAGCGCCTTGAGTCACTAGAGAAAAGCGCTATATAAATATAATTCACTTCACTTCACTTCTTTGACCTGATCAAAAGGTTCAGAGAATCTGGAGAAATCACTGCACGTAACATTGAATGCCCGTGACCTTGGATCCCACAGGCGGTACTGCATCAAAAATCAACATCAGTGTGTAAAGGATATCACCACATGGGCTCAGGAACACTTCAGAAAACCACTGTCAGTAACTACAGTTGGTCGCTACATCTGTAAGTGCGAGTTAAAGGCCTACTGAAAGCTACTACTACTGACCACGCAGTCTGATAGTTTATATATCAATGATGAAATCTTAACATTGCAACACATGCCAATACGGCTGGGTTAACTTATAAAGTGCAATTTTAAATTTCCCGCTAAACTTCCGGTTGAAAAAGCCTTCGGAGGATGACGTATGCGCGTAACGTAGCCCGGGGAACATAGGTATGCCTTCCCCATTGAATACAATACAAAAAAGCTCTGTTTTCATCTCATAATTCCACAGTATTCTGGACATCTGTGTTGGTGAATCTTTTGCAATTTGTTTAATGAACAATGGAGGCTGCAAAGAAGAACGTTGTAGGTGGGATTAGCGGCTGGCTGTAGCAACACAACAAGGACTACTTACTTGGATAGCAGACGCCTAGCCGATGCTAGCCGCCCACCGCACAGATGGTCGGGTGAAGTCCTTCGTCGCGCCGTCGATCGCTGGAACGCACGTGAGCACGGGTGTTGATGAGCAGATGAGGGCTGGCTGGCGTAGGTGGAGCGCTAATGTTTTTATCATAGCTCTGTGAGGTCCAGTTGCTAAGTTGCTAAGTTAGCCTTAGCGTCGTTAGCAACAGCATTGTTAAGCTTTGCCAGGCTGAGATCTATTAACCGTGTAGTTACATGTACATGGTTTAATAGTATTGTTGATCTTCTGTCTATCCTTCCAGTCAGGGATTTATTTATTTTGTTTCTATCTGCATTTGAGACAGATGCTATCACGTTAGCTCATGCTAAAGAGCTTCGTCGATGTATTGTCGTGGAGATAAAAGGCACTGTGAATGTCCATTTCGCGTACTCGACTCTCATTTTCAAGAGGATATAGTATCCGAGGTGGTTTAAAATACAAATCCGTGATCCACAATAGAAAAAGGAGAGAGTGTGGAATCCAATGAGCCAGCTTGTACCTAAGTTACGGTCAGAGCGAAAAAAAAACATGTATTTCACTGCATTCTAGTCCGTCACTCTAACGTTCCTCATCCACGAATCTTTCATCCTCGCTCAAATGAATGGGGTAATCGTCGCTTTCTCGGTCCGAATAGCTCTAGCTGCATTGAAAACAATAGGAAAATATAAGGGAGTGAACAACTGACAACGTCACGCTACTTCCGGTAGGGGCAAGGTTGTTTTTTTTATCAGAGACCAAAAGTTGCGAACTTTATCGACGTTGTTCTATACTAAATCCTTTCAGCAAAAATATGGCAATATCGCAAAATGATCAAGTATGACACATAGAATGGATCTGCTATCCCCGTTTAAATTTTAAAAAATCATTTCAGTAGGCCTTTAAAACTCTACCATGCAAAGCAAAAGCCATTTATCAACAACACCCAGAAACGCCGCTGGCTTCGCTGGGGCCGAGCTCATCTAAGATGGACCGATGCAAAGTGGAACAATGTTCTGTGGTGTGACGGGTCCACATTTCAAATTGTTTTTGGAAACTGTGGAGGTCGTGTCCTCCGGAATAAATTCATAAAAGAACCAAACTTCATGAACGTATTTTGTGACCAGCAAGTATGTGCTCCAATCACTCCATCACAAAAAAATAAGAGTTGTAGAAATGCTTGGAAACTCAAAACAGCCATGACATTATGTTCTTTACAAGTGTATGTCAACTTTTGATTGCGACTGTAGACATATATACATATATACACACATATATATGTGTATATATGTATACAAAAAAGTGAAAATGTCAGCTGTTATTAGGACAACAATGAATTGAAAACATCTTCATGTTCTTGCTGCTGAGACATCCTGCTGGATTATCCACCTTCACCCTGAGAGGCGGAACATTATTAATATTTTCTTCAGAGCGGTTTATGCTCCTTATGTAACGTGGAGGGCACGCGATTGGCCATCAGCGCGGCGCCAAGTGAGATAAAAAGTCTTCTCGCTCTCTGAGGTGATGAGTTGGCTCGGCTTCAGGCCCTATATCATGCATTAATGCCTGTATCATATACAGTACATATGGAAATATACATGGAAGGATGTTGCAAATTGCACGTGGGAGAAATAGAGGAGGTGCGATTTGAGCAAAGTCAAGTGCACAATGTGGGTGTATTGCCGACATAACATATAGAATGTCGGACTACTCATGTCATATACCTTTTATGAGAGTATTAGTACAACGAGATGTATAAGGATGTAAACACTAATCATACCTAATAATAACAAAATAAACATACATTATGTAATAATGATGCCTAAGTGTGTATACTGTTTGATACTAAAGTAAATAAAAGTATTTTTCAGTAAGTACACAATATGAGAATATATATTAATACAGTAATTCAAGGCAACTAAAAGTACATAAAATAATGGGAATGTTGAGTAAATAATACTGTAAATAATAATGAGGTATGTTATCAGTCCAAAAGAAGGTATATAAAATGGTATATGACGTTATATGTAGGTATATGGTGGTAAACAATGGTATATCATGTTATATAATAGTATACAGTCGTATAAAATTATATATCATGTTATATAATGTATATAGTGGTATACAATGGTATATCATGTCATATAATGGTATACCGTAGTACACAGTAAAATGCTATATCATGTTATATAAAAGTATACCATAGTATACAGTAAAATGCTATATCGTGTTATATAATAGTATACAGTGGTATACAATGGTATATCCTGCTATATAACAGTAAATACAATGGTATCTCATGTTATATAATGGTATATAGGGATATACAATGGTATATCATGTTATATAGTAGTATACGGTGGTATAAATGAATATTCTGTTATATATATATATATATATATATATATATATATATATATATATATATATATATATATATATATATATATATATATATATATATATATATATATATATATATATATATATATATATATATATATATATATATATATATATATATATATATATATGTATATAGTGGTAAACAATGGTATATGATGTTATATAATAGTATACAATGGTATATCATGTTATTTAATAGTAATAGTATATTCAGGTATATAGTGGTAAACAATGGTATAACATGTTATACAATAGTATATAGGGGTATAAAATGTTATATAACAGTATACAGTGATATACAGTAAAATGGTAAAAATCATGTTATATAACGGTATAAAATGGTATATCATACCATATAATAGTATATAGGGGTATGAAATGTTACATAATATTTATACAACACTATACAGTGATATACAGTAAAATGGTAAATCATGTTATATAATAGTATACAGTGGTATACAAATGGTATATCATGTTATATAATAGTATATAGGGGTATAAAATGGTATATCATGTTATATAATAGTATATAGGGGTATACAATGTTATATAATGGTATATGAAAGTATAGTGATATACAGTAAAGTGGTAAATCATGTTAAATAATAGTATACAGTGGTATAAAAGGGTATATCATGTTATATAATAGTATATAGGGGTATACAATGTTATATAATGATATATAACAGTATACAGTGATATACAGTAAAATGATAAATCATGTTATATAATAGTATACAGTGGTATAACATGGTATATCATGTTATATAATAGTATATAGGGGTATACAATGGTATATAATGTTATATAATAGTATATAGGGGTATAAAATGTTATGTAATGGTATATAACAGTATACAGTGATATACAGTAAAACGGTAAATCATGTTATATAATAGTATACAGTGGTACATCATGTTATATAATAGTATATAGGGGTATAAAATGGTATATCATGTTATATAATAGTATATAGGGGTATACAATGTTATACAATGGTATATAACAGTATAGTGATATACAGTAAAGTGGTAAATCATGTTATATAATAGTATACAGTGGTATAAAAGGGTATATCATGTTATATAATAGTATATAGGGGTATACAATGTTATATAATGATATATAACAGTATACAGTGATATACAGTAAAATGATAAATCATGTTATATAATAGTATACAGTGGTATAAAATGGTATATCATGTTATATAATAGTATATAGGGGTATAAATGGTATATCATGTTATATAATAGTATATAATAGTATATAGGGGTATACAATGTTATATAATGGTATATAACAGTATACAGTGGTATACAGTAAAACGGTAAATCATGTTATATAATAGTATACAGTGGAATAAAGTTGTATATCATGTTATATAATAGTATATAGGGGTAATACATGTCATATAATGGTATATACCAGTATATAATGGTATACAGTAAAACGGTAAATCATGTTATATAATAGTATGCAGTGGTATAAAATGGTATATCATATCACATAATAGTATGTGATATGATAGTATATACATATTCATGTATTTGTACTCTAACACATTGCGTCTCAATCCCGCGTTCTGCTGCCGAGGAAGGGGGCGGGGCTTACCTGTGTGCGTAAGACGTGGGCGTGGTAGGCATTGTTGAAACATGGCGACCTCTGCTGGCCGAGAGAAGAATTATTGTTAATCTGCTGTGTGTTGCAAAACCTCAATGATAGTGAGTTATTATTATCATCATTATTGTCGTTAATAGTCTTTGAACGGCGCGACAGTGAAGCAGTGTGGGAACAGAAAAACAATCGGCACGATTGACTTTGATTGGTACGAGTGACACGGTCGCCACGGCAACGCAGCCAGCCGAAGGAGACATGTATATACGTGTGCTTGTCAAAATAATTAGCGTTCAGAATGACGGATGCGGGTACTTACTCGTGTGACTCAGACTGCTGCTCAACACACGACTACAATATGTAAATATCAGACAACACACATTTTTAGTAGTAACACGCCATTGGTACTATGTTCTTGTTTTTCACTCATGCTAAGAGATGCAGAAAGTTCCTCAGCTTGTTCAGAATGCTGCTGCTCGAGTGCTGACTAGAACGGGAAGAGATCAAAAGTGCCGATATAAAACAAATACATTATTAAATCAAACAATAATAAACAAAAACTAATATATAAATATAATTTAAAAACAAAAATAAATGAAAGTTAAAATATGAATAATACTAAATAAAAAATATATAATTTATAGATGTTAATGTAATAAATAAAAGCTAATAATTTATGAATACTAATGAATATAAAATCATCTAAAATGTACAAATAATACTCAGAAACAACTAAATTAAAAACCTCTTAGGGCCCAAGCTGTTTGTTTACATGCTTTTTTTATTTGTCTTTGCTATTTGGGCTTATTGGACCATAATTAGAATAAAAACTGAGAATCATCTTTTGATATGATGTACTTAGTCCATAAGTAACAAAGACAAACGTGTACTTCATGTTTAGTGGCATGCTAATTCTTATTTTTACACTTTTTTCCCCCAAATTCCATTGTATGTTATACTCTTCAGGCACCACCAGATGGCAGTATAAGTCCACATAAGTGGCCATAAGACCCCAATTCAGTAGTATACACAATTTTGGAAATAAGAGCAAAAAGGTGATGTCCACGCATGTGGCCACTAAGCCTTTAGAGATTTTTAATGATAAAAAATACACAATTTATAAATTATGAATAAATAAAAAATAATATATCAATGTAATACATCAATATCAAAACTTATATAAAATAATATATCATTTATAAATAATAAACAAATACAAACACGTACACAGTTTTAGCAGCACTATTTCCATCACTTCATCGATATTAAGTTCTTGTTCTTCACTGATTGTAAGACAAATATATCTTTTTTGACGCGGACATGGTGGACGTGCAGCGCTGAGAAAGTTCCCCCAGCTTGTAATGAATGCTGCTGCTCGAGTGCTGACTAGAACGAGAAGAGATCAGAAGTGCCGATATAAAATAAAGACATTATTAAATTAAACAATAATAAACAAAAATTAATATATAAATATAATTTATAAACAAAAATAAATGAAAGTTAAAATAGGAATAATACTTAATTAAAAATATATCATTTATAGATGTAAATGTAATAAAAGCTAATAATTTATGAATACTAATAAATATAAAATCATCTAATATGTACAAATAATACTCAGAAACGACTATATTAATGATAAAAATTACACAATTTATAAACTATGAATAAATACAAAATAATACATCAATGTAATATATCAATATCAAAACTTATAGAAAATAATACATCATTTATAAATAATAAACAAATACAAACACATACACAGTATTAGCAGCAATTTTTCCATCACTTCATCGATATTATGTTCTTGTTTTTCACTCATTGTAAAAGAAATATATTTTTTGAGAAAGTTCCCTCAGCTTGTAATGAATGCTGCTGCTCGAGTGCTGACTACATGAGAAGAGATCAGAAGTGCCTTCTGACAGAATGAACTACAATAAAAGATTGTTATCAATAAAACACCCAAATAGAACACTTTTCTCTTGCAACATAACCAATTTGTTATATTGTTCAACTCAACACTTTTTTGTGGGGATGTACAAATGTAGTTGGAATTTAAAAAAAGAACATATATTCATGTACAACCATTGAAACAGTGACACTTGTTTTATTAACATGTTTTGCTATTGTGATAAATATGTCACGTCAGGCGTTCCATAGTATTTTTAAAGGATAAAAGCTACATTATTTCCCTAACTTTTTAAAAATGAATTTAGAAAACCAGTTGAATTGTAACATTTAAAAAAAGTTACACTTAACTTTACTGATAGTAATATTTTCATAGCTTCTTTTATGAACATTCATTGACAAGATATAGTTGCATTGTAATATCTGCCACCTTATTAAAGCAGTAAAATTGTTTAAAGGCTTTAAAAATTAGCTTTCATGGCAATAAAAAAAGCTTTTGGAGGCGAGCTAGCTTACCTGACACGCCGCCATTTTGGGGAGGTCATTTCCTGATCTTGTCACGTGACTGTCACATGACTGTCACGTGACAACACACCATGGTTTGGAACTTGATGAGTTGAAATACTCTTTTGAGTGTTGGTGGCTTTAGAAGTTCTCTAAATGTTCCACTTAAGTTTGTGTACTCAAAAATAGTTATGGAATCCTTAAATGTTACAAAGTTAGCAAAAGATGAAAAAATGATGAAAAAAATTAAATACAATTAAAAAATATATACACATTAATATAAATAATTAATAACATATTATATTTTGTCAAATAAAAATAAACAAACACCAATATATAAATAAGAATACATAATTTATAAATAATAATAAAAAAATGTTTGGTAATATACTAAATAAATAATAATAATATAATATAATAAATAATATAAAAATATAATAATAATATAATAAATATGAAACAATGCATTAAAAAAAATCAATAAATTAAATGTTATAAATAATTAAAAAAACTAACACCTAAACAGAATAATTCAATACAATTCCATAAAAATAACATATATTTTTAATTTAGAATTAAATAATAATTTTCAAAAAATAATAATGTACAAACAAAACATGAAAAACATAAAATAAAATAAAAACAAATATATACATTAATATAAATAATTAATAACATATTATATTTTGTCAAATAAAAATAAACAAACACCAATATATAAATAAGAATACATAATTTATTAATAATAATAAAAAATGTTTGCTCATATAATAAATAAAAGATTATTTTAAAATGTATGAATATAAAAACAAAAACGAGTATACTGTTAATGAAAATACCTCATTTATAAATAATAAATATGAACCAATACATAAAAAAAAAAATCAATAAGTTAAATGTTATAAATAATTAAAAAACGAACACCTAAACAGAATAATTCAATACATCCATCCATCAATCAATTTTTTACCGCTTGTCCCTTTTGGGGACGCGGGGGGTGCTGGAGCCTATCTCAGCTGCATTCGGGCGGAAGGCGGGGTACACCCTGGACAAGTCGCCACCTCATCGCAGTAATTCAATACAATTCTATAAAAGTAAATAAATAAATAAACAAATAAAATAAAATAAATAAAATATATATATCTTTAATAAATATTTTTATATTTTAAATAATAATTTTCAAATAAAAATAATATATAAACAAAATATGAACTTTTTTCAAATAATTTATTCATAATAAACAAATAAAAAATAAATAATACATGGAAAAAATATTCCATTTCTAAATACTAATACAATGAATTAAAGCTGATAAATGATTTATAAGTTAAAAAAAACAAAAAAACAATTCATGAATAGTTAAAAAAACGAACATAAAATGTAAGAAAAACAAAAACTTGTATATTCATAATGAAAAAAAATACACACTTTATAAATAAAAAATACATATGAACTAATATATGAATAAGAATTTCTAATTTCTAAATAAAAAAAAGGATGGATCTAATAAATCAAAGAAACTATATAGATAAATAATATAGAATTTATAAATGATACGACTTAAATACAAAATATAATATGAATACTACATGTAAAATAATACATCATGTATAAATAATAAACAAATACAAAAATAATAATGAATAAAACATGTGACTCGTGAATGAACAGGTAAAAAAAACTTGGAACTCTGGAAAACTGATAGTAGTGATTAATAAACATTGTCCTGTAATAATAAATAAATAAATAAACATGCATTGATCCTAACTTTGACTCAGCCACTCCAGTCTGTTATCATGCAAGATGCTATGATTTGTTGTGATGACCTCACCAATATTCATGTCCAAAAGCCATCCTCTCAGCACTGACATGAAAACATAGCAGCCGACAGGAAGTGGCGTTTGTTGACTTCCTGCTCCCAAACTTTGGACATTTTGGTGCCTCCCTCTCGTTAATTAGCCTTCCGGGTGGTTTGTCCTGTCAGGTGTGCGCTCGGTCTTTGTGCGGCGCTCGCCTGGCGACCTCCTGCATCTGCTTCGTTAGCGGCAAACATCTGTTGACTGCAGCTGGACCCCAAAATGATTCTCATGCAAAATCCCTGCTGCTAGTTTGATGCCATGTCAGGAAAATACACCCTCAAATGTTGCATTTTCCGGTTATGCCACAAAACAATAATACACTTGTATCTCAGTTTTTCCTAGTAATCCATCAAAAAAGGTCAGTAGAAACCCCAATTGTACAAAAAAACACAGAAATAAGAAACCTTGTAAATCCAATTATAATGTTCCAGGCAACCGAAAATATGAAAACAAAACCCATTTTCTAGAAAATAATTCTAGTTTTACATGTAGAAAATGATGTGACGTATATAGATGATGAATTATTTCTTTGTCTTTATCAAAGGGCTGGCACTCGCAACTTTCTGTGGCCCCATGGTGGAGTATTTTTGAGTGGTAATCGACACTACACCTCTGTTCAAATGTAATAATCACTTATTCTTCTGTTGTTGGATACTTAACATTGGTTTTGGGGCGAGGCTACAAGTTTGGGTATCGATCTGATACCAAGTAGTGACAGGGGCAGTATCGGTCATATCAATGATGATATCTAAAATTTTCAAGATCCCTGAATAATTCCCATTTTCATCGCAGTTCTGATTAAATCCTTCAGTGTTTGCCCTCAAAATCCTCGCGTCCAGGGACTTAATTCCTCACTCTGTAAACAATAACAAAAACAACAAAAGTGTTTTGATAGTGGAAAAAATAAAGATCTACTTATATATATATGTGTGTGTATGTATATATATATACACACATATATCTACAGATATGCACATATACAGTATTTACACACATATGTCTATATATATACACACACTACACACACACACCTATATATATATATATATATATATATATATATATATATATATATATATATATATATATATATATATATATATATATATATAAACTAACAAATAATAAATGTATACACACATATACATGTACATATGTATATACATGCATATATGATATACTGTACATATATATGTAAGTAAACATATACCTGTATACATACATGATATATATATATATATATATGTATTTGTACATATAAACACTTATATACTGTAAATATACATATGTTTGTATATATACATATGTATATATATTTATATATAGTTACACACATATTTATAGATATACACATATATTTACACACATTTGTCTAAATATATCCACACACCACACACACCTATACTGTATATATATACACACAAATATACATGTATACACACATACAGTATATATGTATATACATGCATATATGATATACATATATATGTAAGTAAACATACCTATACACGTACATACATGATATACATATGTATATAAACATATGTATATATACATATAAACACTCATATACTGTATATATATATATATATACACATTTGTACATATGTATATATACATATGTATAAATGTACATATGCATATATATTTATATTCACACATATATATCTATTTATATATGTATACACATATATTTACACACATATGTCTATATATAGCCACACACCATACACACCTATATACAGTATATACACACAAATATACATGTACACACATATATATGTATATACATGCATATATGATACACATAAATATACCAATACCAATATGCATACATGATATAGCAATATACTGTATGTATATACACAGTACATATAAACATATATATACATTTGTATATATATATATATATATATGTATACATACAACCTCTTACTGTGTGTAGTGTAGCACGTTTAGCTATTCCTTGTCCTCCAGTGATAATGTTACTTAAAGAGACACTTTATTTGCTGCTTTCCACCGTTGTCGCTGTTAAAATATCACGAAATGATGATTGTATTAAAAGCTCTGTCATCGGCCATATTTTTACCATTTATATTGTGTATGGTCTATTTACGTAACCCTACTGTACATTACAAAAGTTTAAAAAAAAGGATCTAATAAGGTGTGTACGATCTAATAAGATGTGTACGATCTAATAAGGTGTGTACGATCTATTAAGGTGTGTGCGTTGTCTGGTGTTACTACAATAAGAACGTATTGTTTTCCTATACTGGCGACACTCTGACGGCAGTGCGTGAAAGAAAAGGAAAGCCATACCTGCTGTGTAGCTGCTGTAAACACGCCTGCTAAATATTAGTCCCAAATAAAAACAAATCGGAGTGTCGTGCTGCGAGTTTGACGCAATTAGCGGCGTGCACTGGCTGGCGGGGCCGTCATGCGCGCATGAACTCAATCAGCAGTGTGCAAACGCTCGAGTGTCGGCCGCGTTGTTTACTTCAACGCGACAATGCTAATCAAGGCGCTCGCCTGGCGCCTGTCTGTCAGCTCGTTTAGCCGCCTGATAAGCCTACGCACGCCGGACGCTTCATTAGGTACACCGCCTGTTGTCACTCAATGCAATAAACAGGCTTTTGCAAAATGTTCCGTTTTGCTGTGAATTCAGCAGTACGTTTGTTGCCATGGTTACAGTTTGTATATGACACATCACATAGGAGACAAGGAGAGGCAGTGATGCTAATTAACAAGGCCCCGCCTCCTGTGATTGTGCAGCATATTCATCGCTTATCAGTGCAACAGCAGTCAGCCTCTGTGGAACCTTTAGTCCAATATTTTATTAATATTTTAATAACACCAGTCAGCCTTTGCAGAACCTTTATTCCATTATTTTATTAATATTTTAATAACACCAGTCAGCCTCTGTGGAACCTTTAGTCCATTATTTTATTAATATTTTAATAACACCAGTCAGCCTTTGCAGAACCTTTATTCCATTATTTTATTATTATTTTAATAACACCAGTCAGCCTCTGCGGAACCTTTAGTCCATTATTTTATTATTTTAATAACACCAGTCAGCCTCTGCGGAACCTTTATTACAATATTTTATTATTTTAATAACACCAGTCAGCCTTTGTGGAATCTTTAGTCCATTATTTTGTTATTATTTTAATAACACCAGTCAGCCTCTGCGGAACCTTTATTCCATTATTTTATTATTATTTTAATAACACCAGTCAGCCTCTGTGGAACCTTTAGTCCATTATTTTATTATTTTAATAACACCAGTCAGCCTTTGTGGAACCTTTAGTCCATTATTTTATTATTTTAATAACACCAGTCAGCCTCTGCGGAACCTTTAGTCCATTATTTTATTATTTTAATAACACCAGTCAGCCTCTGTGGAACATTTATTACAATATTTTATTATTTTAATAACACCAGTCAGCCTCTGTGGAACCTTTAGTCCATTATTTTGTTATTATTTTAATAACACCAGTCAGCCTCTGTGGAACCTTTATTCCATTATTTTATTATTTGAATAACACCAGTCAGCCTCTGTGGCACCTTTAGTCCATTATTTTATTATTATTTTAATAACACCAGTCAGCCTCTGTGGCACCTTTAGTCCAATATTTTATTATTATTTTAATAACACCAGTCAGCCTCTGCGGAACCTTTATTACATTATTTTATTATTTTAATAACACCAGTCAGCCTCTGTGGCACCTTTAGTCCATTATTTTATTATTTTAATAACACCAGTCAGCCTCTGTGGAACCTTTATTACAATATTTTATTATTTTAATAACACCAGTCAGCCTTTGTGGAACCTTTATTCCATTATTTTATTATTATTTTAATAACACCAGTCAGCCTCTGCGGAACCTTTAGTCCATTATTTTATTATTTTAATAACACCAGTCAGCCTCTGCGGAACCTTTATTACAACATTTTATTATTTTAATAACACCAGTCAGCCTTTGTGGAATCTTTAGTCCATTATTTTGTTATTATTTTAATAACACCAGTCAGCCTCTGCGGAACCTTTATTCCATTATTTTATTATTATTTTAATAACACCAGTCAGCCTCTGTGGAACCTTTAGTCCATTATTTTATTATTTTAATAACACCAGTCAGCCTCTGTGGAACCTTTATTACAATATTTTATTATTTTAATAACACCAGTCAGCCTCTGTGGAACCTTTAGTCCATTATTTTATTATTTTAATAACACCAGTCAGCCTCTGCGGAACCTTTAGTCCATTATTTTATTATTTTAATAACACCAGTCAGCCTCTGTGGAACATTTATTACAATATTTTATTATTTTAATAACACCAGTCAGCCTCTGTGGAACCTTTAGTCCATTATTTTGTTATTATTTTAATAACACCAGTCAGCCTCTGTGGAACCTTTATTCCATTATTTTATTATTTGAATAACACCAGTCAGCCTCTGTGGCACCTTTAGTCCATTATTTTACTATTATTTTAATAACACCAGTCAGCCTCTGTGGCACCTTTAGTCCAATATTTTATTATTATTTTAATAACACCAGTCAGCCTCTGCGGAACCTTTATTACATTATTTTATTATTTTAATAACACCAGTCAGCCTCTGTGGCACCTTTAGTCCATTATTTTATTAATATTTTAATAACAGCAGTCAGCCTTTGCAGAACCTTTATTCCATTATTTTATTAATATTTTAATAACACCAGTCAGCCTCTGTGGAACCTTTATTCCATTATTTTATTATTATTTTAATAACACCAGTCAGCCTCTGCGGAACCTTTAGTCCATTATTTTATTATTTTAATAACACCAGTCAGCCTCTGCGGAACCTTTATTACAATATTTTATTATTTTAATAACACCAGTCAGCCTTTGTGGAATCTTTAGTCCATTATTTTGTTATTATTTTAATAACACCAGTCAGCCTCTGCGGAACCTTTATTCCATTATTTTATTATTATTTTAATAACACCAGTCAGCCTCTGTGGAACCTTTAGTCCATTATTTTATTATTTTAATAACACCAGTCAGCCTCTGTGGAACCTTTATTACAATATTTTATTATTTTAATAACACCAGTCAGCCTCTGTGGAACCTTTAGTCCATTATTTTATTATTTTAATAACACCAGTCAGCCTCTGCGGAACCTTTAGTCCATTATTTTATTATTTTAATAACACCAGTCAGCCTCTGTGGAACATTTATTACAATATTTTATTATTTTAATAACACCAGTCAGCCTCTGTGGAACCTTTAGTCCATTATTTTGTTATTATTTTAATAACACCAGTCAGCCTCTGTGGAACCTTTATTCCATTATTTTATTATTTGAATAACACCAGTCAGCCTCTGTGGCACCTTTAGTCCATTATTTTATTATTATTTTAATAACACCAGTCAGCCTCTGTGGCACCTTTAGTCCAATATTTTATTATTATTTTAATAACACCAGTCAGCCTCTGCGGAACCTTTATTACATTATTTTATTATTTTAATAACACCAGTCAGCCTCTGTGGCACCTTTAGTCCATTATTTTATTAATATTTTAATAACAGCAGTCAGCCTTTGCAGAACCTTTATTCCATTATTTTATTAATATTTTAATAACACCAGTCAGCCTCTGTGGAACCTTTATTCCATTATTTTATTATTATTTTAACAACACCAGTCAGCCTCTGCGGAACCTTTATTGCATTATTTTACTATTTTAATAACACCAGTAAAGCCTCTGCGGAACCCTTTTTCCATTATTTTATTATTATTTTAATAACTTCACCGCAATCTGCAGAGAGCGTGACAGAAAAAAGCTGCTTATCTTGTTAATAACTCTTTTTGAAAATAATTTAATGCTATTCATAGTTATAATTGATTAAATAATAAATAATATAAATTATAATAAAATAGTATATATAAATAATAAATACATAAGAAAAAATTATGAATACATTTTTTTAAATAATAACCTGGATGTTAAAATAGGTTAATAAAATGACTTGATGTTTAAATGTAGAAATATGGTCATATTTTGCCAACATGACCTTTAACCCCAGCTATCTCCAGTATTCTGGATTTGATTTCATTCAAAATCAAAATAAATAATAACGTATGATTTATAAACAATAATAAAATAAACTAATATACACAAATGATAAATACAAAATAATATATCATTTGTAAATATTGGTCAAAGATAAAAGTAAATATATAATTCATAAATACATTTAAAAAGGTATATGAATAATAAATAAAATTAAATTAAAAAATAAAAATAAACAAAAATAGTACATTGATAATAAAAATAAATAATTTGTGAATAATAAAAAATAATTGAAGAATTAAAAAAACATCTAAAATGTGTAAATAAACAAAAAGTAGTACATTGATGCATAATTTATGAATATCAAAAAATATTTGAATAAAACAAAATCTAAAATGTGTAAATAATAAATACAAACTAGTACATTATACATCATTTATGAATAATAAAAAATAATAATTGAAGAAATAAAAATTTTTTTTTTTATAAATAATAAACAAAAACTAGTACATTGTTAATAAAAAATACATAATTTATGAATAATACAAAATAATTGAATAAAAAAAAAGTATCAATAATAAAGAAAAACTAGTACATTGATAATGACTAAAAAAATACTGATATATGAAAAAAATATCAATATTGGATTAAATTCACCGTTCAAAAGTTTGGGGTCACATTGAAATGTCCTTATTTTTGAAGGAAAAGCACTGTACTTTTCAATGAAGATAACTTTAAACTAGTCTTAACTTGAAAGAAATACACTCTATACATTGCTAATGTGGTAAATGACTATTCTAGCTGCAAATGTCTGGTTTTTGGTGCAATATCTACATAGGTGTATAGAGGCCCACTTCCAGCAACTATCACTCCAGTGTTCTAATGGTACAATGTGTTTGCTCATTGGCTCAGAAGGCTAATTGATGATTAGAAAACCCTTGTGCAATCATGTTCACACATCTGAAAACAGTTGAG
>NC_084748.1:9364388-9456888 GCF_033978785.1 Entelurus aequoreus
TCCGGACCCGGTAGGGATGGGAAGTGCGCACAAAACCCAAGATGGTTGGAGTTAGCAGAGTTAGCGTTGTAGATTTTTAACACAAAAATGGTGTGTGTCAGAATAATTGTATCTAAGTTAACACAAAACTTTTGTGTTTCAATGAGTTCCCGGCGAGTAGACAAAAGCTGTCTTTGCTCTTACCAAGCAGAAGGCTTGTAAAACTCCACTGTGTAGGGTGGGAAGCGACATGAAGGTGTTGGTTTCTTTGATGTATTGTAATCCACAGGAATATTTTGTCCTGACCCGAGATCTACAAAGCGTAGAGGAAGCAGGGCCTGATTCCCCTCCAAGCACCTTTTCTTTGAACTGTTTTACGACCAAAGGCAGCGGCTGTTTATGACCCCCTTCCTTTAGAAACAGATGTTGCCATGTAATCAGGGAAAGTCCAAATAAAAGAGGAGGCCTACAATCTTTCATCAGAGCGTGGTGGGAGACTGTACAAGAGTACAGCCCAGACGTTTCTCCTCAATTGAGCTAAATTGAATTCTGTCTCTGTTTAATTCCTTGCTTCTTTGTCTTTTTTAATAAATGTCATCAGTGTTTGAACCTGACAGTGTGAGAACACAAAAAAAATAAGCAAAGACGGCCGTCGAGGGGGTTGAAACGCGCGAGCCGGCGATCTTAAGTTAGCAAGCTAATGGTAGCATGCTAAGGTTAGCATGAATAACAGTTAGCATGTGTCACGTACCAAGTTATATGACTCTGAGGCATACGGCTGAAAGATTGGCTGGAAAAGTTAGTAAGCTAATGGTAGCATCCGAACATTAGTATGCTAACAGTTAGCATGTGTCATGTACGAAGGTATATGACTGAGGCGTACGGCTGAAAAATTGGCTAGAAACGATGTCGAGCTAATGGTAGCATGCTAACAGTTAGAATGCGTCACGTACCAAGTCATATGACTCAGAGGCATACGGCAGAAAAATGGGCTAGAAACGTTAGCAAGCTAATGGTGGCATGCTATGTTTAGTATAAATAACAGTTAGCATGTGTCACGTACCAGGTTATATAACTGAGGCATATGGCTGAAAAATTGGCTAGAAAAGTTAACAAGCTAATGGTAGCGTGCTAACAGTTAGAATGTGTCACGTACCAAGTTATCTAACTGAGGCATATGGCTGAAAAATTGGCCAGAAAAGATAGTCGGCTAATGGTAGCATCCTAGCATTAGTATGCTAACAGTTAGCATGTGTCATGTACGAAGGTATATGACTGAGGCGTACGGCTGAAGAATTGGCTAGAAACGATGTCGAGCTAATGGTAGCATGCTAACAGTTAGAATGCGTCACGTACCAAGTCATATGACTCTGAGGCATACGGCTGAAAAATGGGCTAGAAACGTTAGCAAGCTAATGGTGGCATGCTAAGGTTAGCATGAATAACAGTTAGCATGTGTCACGTACCAAGTTATATGACTCTGAGGCATACGGCTGAGAGATTGGCTGGAAAAGTTAGTAAGCTAATGGTAGCATCCGAACATTAGTATGCTAACAGTTAGCATCTGTCATGTACAAAAGGTATATGACTGAGGCGTATAGCTGAAAAATTGGCTAAAAACTTTAGCAAGCTAATGGTGGCATGCTATGTTTAGTATAAATAACAGTTAGCATGTGTCACGTACCAGGTTATATAACTGAGGCATATGGCTGAAAAATTGGCCAGAAAAGTTAACAAGCTAATGGTAGCGTGCTAACAGTTAGAATGTGTCACGTACCAAGTTATCTAACTGAGGCATATGGCTGAAAAATTGGCCAGAAAAGATAGTCGGCTAATGGTAGCATCCTAGCATTAGTATGCTAACAGTTAGCATGTGTCATGTACGAAGGTATATGACTGAGGCGTACGGCTGAAAAATTGTCTAGAAACGATGTCGAGCTAATGGTAGCATGCTAGCAGTTAGAATGCGTCACGTACCAAGTCATATGACTCTGAGGCATACGGCTGAAAAATGGGCTAGAAACGTTAGCAAGCTAATGGTGGCATGCTATGGTTAGCATGAATAACAGTTAGTATGTGTCACGTACGACGTTATATGAGTCTGAGGCATACGGCTGAAAGATTGGCTAGAAAAGTTAGTAAGCTGATGGTAGCATCCGAACATTAGTATGCTAACAGTTAGCATGTGTCATGTACAAAGGCATATGACTGAGGCATAGGGCTGAAAAATTGTCTAGAAACATTAGCAAGCTAATGGTGGCACGCTATGGTTAGTATAAGTAACAGTTAGCATGTGTCACGTACCAAGTTATATAAGTGAGGCATATGGCTGAAAAATTGGCCAGAAAAGTTAACAAGCTAATGGTAGCGTGCTAACAGTTAGAATGTGTCACATACCAAGTCATGTGACGCTGAGGCATACGGCTGAAAAATGGGCTAGAAAAGTTAGCAAGCTAATGGTGGCATGTTAAGGTTAGCATGAATAACAGTTAGCATGTGTCACGTACCAAGTTATATGACTCTGAGGCATACGGCTGAAAGATTGGCAAGAAAAGTTAGTAGGCTAATGTAGCATCCTAGCATTAGTATGCTAAAAGTTAGCATGTGCCATGTACGAAGGTATATGACTCTGAAGCATACGGCTGAAAAATGGTTAGAAAAGTTACAGAGCTAATGGTAGCATGTTAACAGCTAGAATGCGTCACGTACCAAGTCATATGACTGAGGCATACGGCTGAAAAATGGGCTAGAAAAGTTAGCAAGCTAATGGTAGCATGTTAAAGTTCGTATGCATAACAGTTGGCATGTGTCACATACCATGTTATATGACTCTGAGGCATACGGCTAAAAAAATGGTTAGAAAAGTTATCGAGCTAATGGTGGCATGCTAACAGTTAGCATGAGTCACGTACCAAGGTATATGACTCTGAGGCACACGGCTGAAAAATGGGCTAGAAAAGTTAGCAAGCTAATGGTAGAAAACTAATGGTAGCATGCTAACAGTTAGCATGTGTCACGTACCAAGTTATATGACTCTGTGGTGCACACGGGTGAAAACTTGGCTAAAAAAGTTAGCAAGCTAATGTTAGAATGCTACTGTTAATATGCTAACAGCATAGTTATATGACTCTGAGGTGTAATGTTGAAAAATTGGCCAAAAATAATTAGCATGATAAAATGATAATGCTAACATGCCAACAGTTAACATGTGTCAAGTACCAAGTTATATGACTCCGAGGTCAACGGCTGTAAAGTTGGATAAAAAAAGTTAGCATGATAGTATGCTAACATGAGCATGCTAACAGTTAGCATGTGTCACATACCAAGTTTTACATTTCCTGGAAAATCTGGAACTCCAGGTAATCTGTAAATTTTGAGAAGATAAAAAAAAAAAAGGTTGCTACGGTAAGCCGGCCGAGCCGAACGTTTCGATACTTCAACGGTTCGGATCGGATGAAAACGGGTGTAGAAGAAAAGATCGGAGTATTTGGCCCAGGTCTGCAACTCGGTACATTTTAGCCCTTTCTTGGATACGTGGGCGCCACCAAGGAGCCCACGTGATCGGCAGCAGCCATGATCCACGCAGTCGGGACTTTAGACTGGCCCCTGAGACCGGTTTCCACCAAGCAGAACAGTTTGGTCCGTCACTGTTTACATTAGCAAGATGATTAACCTGGGCCACTTCCGGGCACCATTCTGGGACCACACCTTTAACATTTTAACCGATTTCAGGTACCGAGGAATTGATACCGGTACTCAACAGTACCAATTTCCGGTACTTTGTGTTAATTTTTTATTTTTTTACGTGACATTAATATAATATATGTCTTGTTTTCTTCCACATCTGAATATGATTTGCAAGTATTATATCGTAGACCGCATGCAGTTGCAATTCCAATATATTAGATGGCGCTAGTGTGTATAGACTACACAACAAATTACTATTCACAATTTACAAGTTGTAGTTTTCATTACCAAATTTGGAGGTGTTGAAATCGTCATGTAAAATCGCTAATGCTAATCCGTAGCATGTGAATGGGATATCCAAATTAGCATCGAGCTATCGCTTTTTGAAAAGGTGGAGCCTTGCTTTTTGAACACTTTCTCCTAGGCAACTTTCTATTCTGCGACAAAAGTACCGAATTATGGCACCCGTTTGATTTTTAAATTTTTCGGTACCCGGTCATACCAACGGAATTCATTCAGTACCCATCAAGAGTTCCAATTGAGAGGCTGCACCCTATGTGGGACCCAATCTAGATGGTCTAAGGGCAACACCTCTCCAAAAAACCGTGTTAAAAAGGCCAGTTTAGTGTCACCGCTCCTTTGCTAGGTAGCTACATGTTAGCATTCAAAAGCCGCATTGGTTGGTTGAATTTTAAAACATTTTTTCAACAGGGACAGACGTGTTGTTTTAACGTTCTTTAAATGCAGTTCTGCAACAAAAGTACCAGAATATGGCACTGCTTGATTTTACATGATCTACGTTCCCATCCTCACCTATGGTCATGAGCTTTGGGTTATGTCCTGGGCATGACGTTAAAGTGTATCCGGCAGTGGAGGCTCCTCTATGGGGTCTTGGGGCACTAGGAGGTTAACCCCTTTACTACTGTTACCCCAGGTGGCCCTTGGCAAAGGCCTAGTACCTGACTGCCCCCAAGCCAGGGATACGGTGAAGACCTCAACGGCGGAGCAGGCGGACGACGGTAGATTTTAAGAACTACCACAACGGCTGCGATGGCGGAAGAAGGCTGCGGCAGAAAAGGGTCCCCAGTCGTCTTGGACTCCATTGACCCGATTCTGTCAAGGATCGTGTGGTGACTGTCTGTGCACCAGTCTCCCCACGTCAAACTAAGTCACGCACAGGCATCCTCCATAAAGGAATACACCCCTACCAGGAGGATCGTCATACTCGTTCGAGTGACCGCCGATGATGATGATGACCGAAAGGACAAGATCACGGGTACAAGCGGCCAAAATGAGTTTTCTTCCACCGGGTGGCGGGGCTCTCCCTTAGAGATAGGGTGAGAAGCTCTGGAACTCAGAGTAAAGCCGCTGCTGCTCCACATCGAGAGGAGCCAGATGAGGTGGTTCGGGCATCTGGTAAGGATGCCACCCGAATGCCTCCCTAGGGAGGTGTTTGGGGCACGTCCGACCGGCGGGAGGCCAAGGGGAAGACCCAAGACACGTTGGGAAGACCATGTCTGCCGGCTGACCTGGGAACGCCTCGGGATCCCCCGGGAGGAGCTGGACGAAGTGGCTGGGGAGAGGGAAGTCTGGGCTTCTCTGCTTAGGCTGCTGCGTACCCGAACTCGGATAAGCGGAGTAAAATGGATGGATGAATGGATGATTTTACATGAATGGCCAGTCGGTACCTATAAAAAGTACCTAATTTGGTACCCATACCTAGTTCCAATTAAGGGCCTGCACCCTATGGGGGACTCAATCCAGATGGTCTAAGGGGGGCGACACCTTTCCGAAAAACCTTGTTACATAGGACGGTCCAGTGTCCCCCACTCTTTAGCTAGGTAGCTAGCTTCATGTTAGCATTCAATAGCTGCATTGGTGGGATTTACCAATGGGGACAGACGTGTTGTTTCAACGTTTTTAAAATGCATTTCCTTACTTTTGAGCACTGTTTTCCCCGCTTTTTGCCTATTTGCCCACCGAGTGGTTGAGTCGATGCAGAGTCTGCAACAAAAGTACCGGAATACGGTACTGTTGAATTTTACACTAATTGGTACTCAGTAGTACCAATGGAATTTGGTCGGTACCTATAGAAAGTACCAAATTCGGTACCCATTCCTAGTTCCAACTGAGGGGCTACACCAAAAGGGGTACTCAATCTCGATGGTTTAATGGGGGTGACACCTTTCCGAAAAGCTTTGTTGCATACGCCAGCTCAGTGTCCCCACTCCTTAGCATTCGGAAGCTGCATTGGTGGGTTGAATTTGAAGGTGTTTTCCAACAACGCTTTTTAAATGTAGTCCCTTACTTTTGACTCCATAGTAGGTACTTTCAAAATAATCCAGACTGGACCGCTTGATGGAAACGTCTTTAGAGAACATTTGAGTCTACTTCTAGAAAATAGCTCACCTTTGAAACATCCTGTCTCTTGTCCAATGCTACTTTTTAGCCATCTAGAAGGATATAAAAACAGGTAGAGTTCTGCTTCTTCTTCCGCAGAAAGTGTGCCATGTGACCAACACTGACCATGGGGTTTTTTTTGCAGGCGCCCCGGTTCTGAGTCCCGAATCCTCTCCCCGTTTTTCAAGCAGCTTCCAGGAAGCCTCATGAACCACTACAATTACCATCATTCCAGAGTCAGTGAACTGACAACCGAGCCCTAGCAGCCGGAACCCGGGAGGGGAGTGACGGAACAGACGGTTCAAAGACGAGTTGGGTGGGTCACAGAACAAGTCGGAAGAGTCCCTCTCTAGTCAGGATTTCCAAAAGAAGAGTTTCATCTGTTCTTTCGGGAGTTTGTGCCTCTATCCCGGTTGCCGTTTTCCCCGCTGAAGTCTGTGACGTCGCCGTCTCCCGCCCTACCCGCCGTCCAGTACCCGTGAGCATCGTCCTCAGAGAGCTGGCATCCATCTTTGCTCCCCTTAGGTTGGTCCAGCGAGCCTGTGCTGTCACATTTCTTCACCAGCGGGGGCGCCAAAGAGGCCGGCGTGAGCAGCGAGTTCAGCGAGAGGCTGTTCAGAGCCTCAGAGGCGCAGTCAGACGGGTCCATGGAGTCCTTGGGGGTAGAGGTGCCGCCGCCGGAGCTGCTCTGGCTCCTCCGGTGGCCCCGAGTGGCCTGGAAGCGAACCGGGGACACCCGTTTCTTCCCAGTCGGGCGCCCCAGCTGCTGGCTTGCACTGACATTTGAAGGGGGGCTGGAGAGTCGACAGGGGAGATCCAGTTCCCGAGGCGGCGAGACGCTTAGAACTCCCTCCGGCGCCGTCTGCAGGCTGTCTTCTGAACCGTCCGCGGCCGAGGACGGGTCGCTGTGGGATGTGTACTGCGGAAAGAGAGGGACCAGCTGTCTTCACAAGAACCCAGACCTCTACCATGGCATCAACTGTTCACAATGTCACTTAATTTTTCCACCTGCTAGATGTGGTAAGTCACTGCCCCACTGGGCCCTGTTGCAGTGGTTCTTAACTGTTTTCTGTCAGGCCCCCTCCTAGGGGTAAGTATTTTTCATAACCCCGCAAAGGGAATGTTTATTTTCGAAAAATTCGCTGCTTCAAAAATTAAGACTGAAGCGATCGATCCTGTCTCAGAATCAGCCAATGAGGTGTCAAGTTTGAGTCTTGCTTGTAATTTTTCAGCAGGGAATATTTTTACACTGAATTTTTACACACTGAATTTTTTTACACTGATTTTTTTTACACTGTTTATTTTACACTGTATTCAATACACTGATTTTTTACACAGAATTTTGACACACTAAATTTTTTACCACTGAATATGTTTCACACTGTATTTTAATACACAGATTTTTTGCACTGAATTTTTACCTACCAGATTTTTTTACACTGAATTTTTACACACACATTTTTTTTTACACTGAATTTTTTTTTACACTGAATTTTTTTTACAATTAATTTTTATACAGTGAATTTTGACATACATTTTTTTACTCTTAATTTTTTTAACTGTATTTTTATACACTGATTTTGTTACACTTCATTTTGACACAGTGAATTTTTTTACACTGTTTTTTTACACTGTTCTTTTACACTGTATTCAATACACTGATTTTTTTACACAGAATGTTTACCTACTGAATTTTTCTACACTGTATTTTTACACAGATTTTTTTTACACTGAATTTTTATACAGGGAATTTTGACACAATTTTTTTTACACAGGATTTTTTAACTATATTTTTGTACACTGATATTGTTACACTGAATTTTGACAGTGAATTTTTTTACACTGTTTTTTTTTACACTGTATTCAATACACTGATTTTTTTCATTGAATTTTGACCTACATTATTTTTTTTTAACACTGAATTTTTACACACTGATTTTTTTTTACACTGAATTTTTATACATTGAATTTTGACACAAACATTTGTTTTACAGTGAATTTTTTTAACTGAAACTATGAATTTTTTTTACACTGAATTTTTATACAGTGAATTTTTTTACACAGAATCTTTTTAACTATTTTTTTAGACATAATTTTTTTAACAGTATTTTTATACACTGATTATTTTTGCAATGAATTTTTACACTGTGATTTTTTTTACACGGAATTTTTATAAAATGTATTTTTATAAACTGTATTTTTATAAATAGATTTTTTTTTACACTGAATTTTGACACACTGAATTTTGACACAGTGAATTTTTTTCACACTGATTTTTTTTTTACACTATTTTTTACACTGAATTTTTACACAGTGAATTTCTTTTACAGTTAGTGTTGATACACTGTTTTTTTTTTTTTTACACTAAATTATCATACAATGACATTTTAAAACACTGAATTTTTTTCAAGGAAATTGCCAGCATAATTTTCTGTAAAAAAATCAGTGACATAAATTGAGTGTCAAAAAAACCTTCCATAATAAAGACAACAAATTAACCTTCATAGTTAGCAACATAAATGAGCTTAAAAATATATGGGCGGATTTTAAAGGAACTTTCAGGAAATGTCACAAATGGGATCAGGGACAAATGATGAGATTTTGGGCTCAACTTGGGTGGGTGTGTTTGCTGATGGCCCCGCCTCCACCCGCAGAGATAAAAGGGTTCACTTTGCTTCTTTCAGTCCGCTATGGATAAATCAAGAAGTTAAAATTTTTCTGAAGTTTGAGTTGAATAAAGTCATCTTTGTGCACCCTGGTACGAGGAGAAGGGCTTCAAACAGGAAGGCACGGGCGTTAAAAACATTCCAAAATAAAAGCCCGTGAGAGACGCAACAAGACTATAAGAATGCTCAGAGAGTCGGCCGACAGAGCTGAGTGGCGGCGATGCTAATTAGCCCGGCGCCACCGCACCAGGATCACTGAGCTCCACAAAGCCAACAGGTAGACTGGTCGTCATGGATACGCGGAGGAAAAAGGAGCCTCTTTGTTCTTGTTTGTCTCGTCTCGCTCAAAGGTTGTACACATTCATAACAACACTTCTGATCTTTTGTCCACTAACGCTCAACACCTGATTGCTTAAGACGCTACACCATTGTGCGCTTGAATGGCTAGATGACAACTGCTGCGCACGTTGCTAGCTGAAAACTGACACGCTAATTGTTACCTGACAACTGGTGCACTCGTCGCTAGCTGAAAACTGACATGCTAATTGTTACCTGACAACTGGTGTACTAATTGCGAGCAGACTACTGATGCACGTATCGCTAGCTGGCAACTCAAGCTATAATTTCTGGCAGGTAACTACTAACTAACTAATTGCTAGCACGTAACTACAGCGCTAATGATTAAATGGCATCTCGCGCCGCTAATCGCTAGATGGCAGCTAATATTGCTATTCACTAACCGGCAAACAACGCATTGATTCTCTAGCTGACGACTAGCACGATAATCGCTAGCTGGCAACTAGCGCACTCATTAACGGCAGGCAACTCTAGCACTAAATTGCTAGCATGCAACTAGAGCGCTAATCACTTAACTAGCATCCTGCCCTGTTAATCGCTAGCTGACAGATAGTAATGCTAATCGCCAGCTGGCAATCAACGCGTTAATAGTTAGCTGGCAACGAGCACGCTAATGGCTAGCTGGCAACTAGCGCCCTACCTGCTAGCAGGCATTTGGAGCACAAAATGCTAGCATGCAACTACAGCATTAATCGCCGGCTGGCCACCTGTGCCGCTAATTGCGTGCTGGCAACTAGAGCCCCGAAATGCTAACATGGATATAAAATGAGCTGCTCCTCATCCATCCAGTCATCCATACAATCATCCATTCAGTCATCCATTCAGTCATCTATCCAGTCATCCATCCAGTCATCCATCCAGTCATTCATCCAGTCATCCATCCAGTCATCCATCCAGTCATCCATACAGTCATCCATCTAGTCATCCTTACAGTCATCCATACAGTCATTCCTCCAGTCATCCATCCAGTCATCCATAGTCATCCATCCAGTCATCCATCCAGTCATCTATACAGTCATCCATCCAGCCATCCATAGTCATCCAGCCAGTCATCTATACAGTCATTCATCCAGTCATCCATAGTCATTCATAGTCATCCATACAGTCATCCATCCAGTCATCCAACCAGTCATCCATATTCATCCATCCAGTCATCCATCCAGTCATCTATACAGTCATCCATAGTCATCCATCCAGTCATCCATCCAGTCATCCATAGTCATCCATCCAGTCATCCATCCAGTCATCTATACAGTCATCCATCCAGTCATCCATAGTCATCCATACAGTTATCTATACAGTCATCCATACAGTCATCTATCCAGTCATCCATAGTCATCCATCCATTCATCCATAGTCATCCATCCAGTCATCTATACAGTCATCCATCCAGTCATCCATAGTCATCCATAGTCATCCATAGTCATCCATCCAGTCATCCATCCAGTCATCCATACAGTCATCCATCCAGTCATCCTAACAGTCATCCATACAGTCATCTATACAGTCATCTATACAGTAATTTATACAGTCATCCATCCAGTCATCCATCCAGTCATCCATCCAGTCATCCATAGTCATCCATCCAGTCATCTATACAGTCATCCATACAGTCATCCATCCAGTCATCCATCCAGTCATCTATCCAGTCATCCATACAGTCATCCATCCAGTCATCCATCCAGTCATCTATCCAGTCATCCATCCAGTCATCCATACAGTCATCCATCTAGTCATCCATACAGTCATCTATAGTCATCCATCCAGTCATCCATCCAGTCATCTATAGTCATCCATCCAGTCATCCATCCAGTCATCTATACAGTCATCTATACAGTCATCCATACAGTCCTCCATCCAGTCATCCATGCAGTCATCTATCCAGTCATCTATCCAGTCATCCATCCAGTCATCCATCCAGTCATCCATACAGTCATCCATACAGTCATCCATCCAGTCATCCATCCAGTCATCTATCCAGTCATCCATACAGTCATCCATACAGTCATCCATCCAGTCATCCATCCAGTCATCCATCCAGTCATCCATACAGTCATCCATACAGTCATCCATACAGTCATCCATACAGTCATCCATACAGTCATCCATACAGTCATCCATCCATCCGTGCACGCGCACACTACTCCATCCACTCGTCCGGCCTGAATACCCGTGAGTGCGGCGGCCCTCTGTTGGCTCCGGGCGAGCGCAGGGAGGCCCAGGAGGACAGCTGATCCGGCCTGGACGGCGATCTCTCCCCCGGGCTCTCGGGGGCGCCCGGGTGGAAGAAGTCGGCTGGCAGGTGAAAGAGCGGCGACGGCCAGCGAGCTCCTCGGCTGCGGCTTACGCGCTCATCTGTAAAACACAACCACCGCTAGTTGGACTGCTGTTGAACAATTTGGAGCCAACTTTTTTTTGCATGAAGCAAAAAAAAAACATGCTCGGCTGTAGGCTACCAGCAGCTACACAACAGCTAAGCACACAATAGCACTGGAGCAAGTAATGACCATTCAAGAATGTTGCAGTGCACTTTGTCAACAACAAGTAAGAAATAATTATCATTGCGTAGGGTTGGAATTGTGGGTTAAATCACCAAAAAATGATTCCCGGGCGCGGCCACCGCTGCTGCTCACTGCTCCCCTCACCTCCCAGGGGGTGATCAAGGCTGATAGGTCAAATACAGAGAATAATTTTGCCACACCTAGTGTGTGTGTGACAATCATGGGTACTTTAACTTTAACTTTAACACTTACACGTACAAAGTACCCAGTAACAAACGTGTCCGCATCATTCGACATTATGGAACAGAGGTTTCAATACCCAGTCCCAGCCCAGGGATTCAATCCGACTCCAATTCCGATTCAGGACCGATTTTTTAATTCAACAGGATTCTCGATTGAAAGAGATTTTTGCAGGGTATTGTTTGGAATTTTAATTATAATAAAACGTTTTCAAAACGGGTTACGGATTAGGAAAGCTTTGTAAAAATGTACAAAAATAAATAAATAAAAAGTTTAATTATTTTTTTTATAATTGATTACTATAAAAAATAAAAAAATAAAATGTTTGTAAAAAATGTTTTAATTAATTTTTGAAAATTATTCATTGATTTAGAATAAGAATGAATAAAAAAAAAATATATATACAAATACATATACATTATATATATATATATATATATATATATATAAAAATGTATACATATACACAGTAATATATACATACATATACACAGAAATATATACATATATATAAATATATATATATAAATATTTATACATATACACAGAAATATATACATATATATAAATATATATATATATATACATATAAATATTTATACATATACACAGAAATATATACACACACATATATATATATATTTTTTTTTTTTACACACACACACACACACACACACACACACACACACACACACACACACACACACACACACACACACACACACACACACACACACACACACAGTTTTTATTAACAACAACACATTGGTTAACAACATTTCGTCTTGGTACGCCTAATTTTTCATATAATTTGGTCATCAATAAGAATTTTTGCAGAGAAAATAATCCCATGTATTATATATCCAGTACGTGGAATACATGGTATATTTTTTCCAATAGTGAAGTGAACTGAATTATTTTTATATAGCGCTTTTCTCTAGTGGCTCAAAGCGCTTTACATAGTGAAACCCAATATGTAAGTTACATTTAAACCAGTGTGGGTGGCACTGGGAGCAGGTGGGTAAAGTGTCTTGCTCAAGGACACAACGGCAGTGACTAGGATGGCGGAAGCGGGAATCGAACCTGGAACCCTCAAGTTGCTGGCACGGCCACTCTACCAACCGAGCTATTTCTTTTGGTTCCGTAGATTTTGCTGTAAACATATTTTCTGTCAAATGTTGTGGTTCTTTCACCAAATGACTGTAAATTGGAATGCGGCACCACTGTTATTTTTACTGGTAAAATCTAGAGTTTGGATATGAATGAAGACTGTTGTGCCTTGGAGGAGGTCTGACCTCTCCTGAGTTGTGTGGTTTTTTTCAGGTCACATGTGGCCTGGTACCTCTGCAAGGCGCCGGGCTTTGCCCTTCCACTGAGGGAGGACACAAGCGAGGATGGACGCCCACCTCGGACAGCTCCCGGACCGCCTCCTCCTCCTCCTCCTCGTCCTCGTCGCCCCCGGGATGACGGCGCCCGCTGTAGCGCCCCACGGTGGCCGACTCCCCCGAACTCTGGGAGTCGCTGCTGCCCCTCTGAGGAGAAAGGAGATGACGATGAAGAGGAGGGAAAAGTGGGCGGGGTCGACGCCAAGCGAGGACACGTTCTATCCTCGGTTTAAAGCGTATCGCCCCCCCCCCCCCCTACTCTCGTCGCCATGGCAACGCGGTAAAGTTTCTATCTGGGAAAAGGCTGCTCCATCCATCCGCGTCGCTCCGCCTGATTAAATGTGGGACCTCTGAAGACAAAAAAGATGACAATCTGATCAAGATGAGGATGTGCCAGGTGGAACCCCGGGCAGATAATAAATCAATTATGTGCACACGTTCCTGTCTCCTCTAATCATGCCTGTAAATATTCATCATGAAGATTAACAGCTGGGATCATTGAGTGGATGCAAGGTTAATACTACGCATTACTATGCATTGTCCTGTTCGTATGAACTAATAACACTGAATTATGTTTAGTGGAAGTCAAAGGGTGTGTTAATTAATCATGTGCAAAGCAGCACACGTCATTGGATCACGTTTTATGACTAATAGTTGACGTTTGATTTGCACGTTATGATCACTTTCAGTGAAACAGCGACAATAAACAAACGTGTGGCCTGACTCAGATAGTCTGTAGAATTCCGAGGACAAAAATGAATTTGTTCCATTTTGGAACGAGGCTGTAACTAGAGATGTCTGATAATGGCTTTTTTGCCGATATCCGATATTCCGATATTGTCCAACTCTTAATTACCGATTCTGATATCGACCGATACCGATATATACAGTCGTGGAATTAACACATTATTATGCCTCATTTTGTTGTGATGCCCCGCTGGATGCATTAAACAATGTAACAAGGTTTTCCAAAATAAATCAACTCAAGTTATGGAAAAAAATGCCAACATGGCATTTATTATTGAAGTCACAAAGTGCATTATTTTTTTTTAACATGCCTCAAAACAGCAGCTTGGAATTTGGGACATGCTCTCCCTGAGAGAGCATGAGGAGGTTGAGGTGGGGGGGTGAGGTAAGGGGTAGCGGGGGGTGTATATTGTAGCGTCCCGGAAGAGTTAGTGCTGCAAGGGGGCCCATTCATTTTCACTAGGATGATATTCCTGGTAATTACGGGTAATCAGGGAATTTTTCAGAACCAGGAAACATGCTGGCTTGAATGTTCAGGGTGAGTGGAGAGTGTGGATGGTGGAACGGTCCTAATCGGATGAGAAATGTGGGATATGCAGTCGATTGTATATTTCCCATTCATTGTCAATGGGGAGAAAATTGGGAAACGGGGAATTTCAGTAAAGGGAAAACATGTTTTGTGTTCAACACATGTGAAGAGTAGTGTGGGTGGATGGCTGAAAGGTCAGAATCGGGTAAAAAATGTTGAAAATGAAATGTCCACTCAATTTTCTAAGAATTTGGGAATTTTGGGAAACACAGGAATTTTTGAAAGTATTGGTAATACAACAAATTTCCTTGATGATATGAATGGGTTGGTGTTGCAATTTTTCGAAACGGTTAAAAAATGTTGACGTAGTAACAGATAGAATTGTATTTGGTATTTCGTAATTCTTGGAAATTAAGAAAAAACATTAAATTTATACGAAAAAAAACCCAACAACTTATCTTGTCCCCATTCAGAAGAAGGATTTGAAGGTGGAATGGTCAAAAACGGTTGAAAAATGTGGACTGTGAAAATTTTTCAGGGAGATGTAAAATAGGGCTTTGGAAAACCTGGAATTTTTGGAATTTTTTGAACTTGGGAAAATGGTAGTTAGATTGTCGAAGGTGAGTGGAGTGTGGATGGTGGAACGGTCCTAATCGGATGAGAAATGTGGGATATGCAGTAGATTGTATATTTCCCATTCATTGTCAATGGGGAGAAAATTGCAGGAAATCCCGGGAAAACAGGGAATTTTTGTAAAGGGAAAACATGTTTTGTGTTCGACACATGTGAAGAGTAGTGTGGGTGGATGGTTGAAAGGTCGGAATCGGGTAAAAAATTGTCGCAAAATTTTGGGCATTGTATAACTATGAAAATGTCCACTCATTTGAATGGGAAATTCCTAAGAATTTCGGGAAAAACAGGAATTTTTGAAAATATTGGTAAAACAACAATTTTCCTTGATGATATGAATGGGTTGGTGTTGGAATTTTTCGAAACGGTTGAAAAATTTTGACGTAGTAACAGTTTGAATTTTATTTGGTATTTTGGAATTCCTGGAATTTAGGAAAAAAAATGAATCTTTTACAAAAAAAATATAAAATCTTTCGTTGTCCCAATTCAGAAGAAGGTTTTGAAGGTGGAATGGTCAAAAACGGTTGAAAAATGTGGACTGTGAAAACTTTCCAGGAAGAGGTAAAATAGGGCTTTGAACTTTTTTGAACTTGGGAAAATGGTAGTTAGATTGTCGAAGGTGAGTGGAGTGTGGATGGTGGAACGGTCCTAATCGGATGAGAAATGTGGGATATGCAGTAGATTGTATATTTCCCATTCATTGTCAATGGAGAGAAAATTGCCGGAAATTCCGGGAAAACGGGGAATTTCGGTAAAGGGAAAACATGTTTTGTGTTCAACACATGTGAAGAGTAGTGTGGGTGGATGGCTGAAAGGTCGGAATCGGGTAAAAAATGTTGAAAATGAAATGTCCACTCAATTTTCTAGGAATTTGGGAATTTTGGGAAACACAAGAATTTTTGAAAATATTTGTAATACAACAATTTTCCTTGATGATATGAATGGGTTGGTGTTGGAATTTTTCGAAACGGTTGAAAAATGTTGACGTAGTAACAGTTTGAATTTTATTTGGTATTTCGGAATTCCTGGAAATTAGGAAAAAAAATTACATTTTTACAAAAAAAACCCAACAACTTATGTTGTCCCCATAGAAGAAGGATTTGAAGGTGGAATGGTCAAAAACGGTTGAAAAATGTGGACTGTGAAAATTTTTCAGGAAGATGTAAAATAGGGCTTTGGAAAACCCGGAATTTTTGGAATTTTTTTAAACTCGGGAAAATGGTAGTTAGATTGTCGAAGGTGAGTGGAGTGTGGATGGTGGAACGGTCCTAATCGGATGAGAAATGTGGGATATGCAGTAGATTGTACATTTCCCATTCATTGTCAATGGGGAGAAAATTGCCAGAAATTCTGGGAAAACAAGGAATTTTGGTAAAGGGAAAACATGTTTTGTGTTCGACACATGTGAAGAGTAGTGTGGGTGGATGGTTGAAAGGTCGGAATCGGGTAAAAAATTGTCGCAAAATTTTGGGCATTGTATAACTATGAAAATGTCCACTCATTTGAATGGGAAATTCCTAAGAATTTCGGGAAAAACAGGAATTTTTGAAAGTATTGGTAAAACAACAATTTTCCTTGATGATATGAATGGGTTGGTGTTGGAATTTTTCGAAATGGTTGCAAAATTTTGACGTAGTAACAGTTTGAATTTTATTTGGTATTTTGGAATTCCTGGAATTTAGGGAAAAAAATGAATCTTTTACAAAAAAAATGTAAAATCTTTCGTTGTCCCAATTCAGAAGAAGGTTTTGAAGGTGGAATGGTCAAAAACGGTTGAAAAATGTGGACTGTGAAAACTTTCCAGGAAGAGGTAAAATAGGGCTTTGAACTTTTTTGAACTTGGGAAAATGGTAGTTAGATTGTCGAAGGTGAGTGTAATTTTCTAGGAATTTGGGAATTTCGGGAAACACAGGAATTTTTGAAAATATTTGTAATACAACAATTTTCCTTGATGATATGAATGGGTTGGTGTTGGAATTTTTCGAAACGGTTAAAAAATGTTGACGTAGTAACAGTTTGAATTTTATTTGGTATTTCGGAATTCCTGGAAATTAAGAAAAAACATTACATTTTTACGAAAAAAAACCCAACAACTTATCTTGTCCCCATTCAGAAGAAGGATTTGAAGGTGGAATGGTCAAAAACGGTTGAAAAATGTGGACTGGGAAAATTTTTCAGGGAGATGTAAAATAGGGCTTTGGAAAACCCGGAATTTTTGGAATTTTTTGAACTTGGGAAAATGGTAGTTAGATTGTCGAAGGTGAGTGGAGTGTGGATGGTGGAACGGTCCTAATCGGATGAGAAATGTGGGATATGCAGTAGATTGTATATTTCCCATTCATTGTCAATGGGGAGAAAATTGCCGGAAATTCCGGGAAAACAGGGAATTTTTGTAAAGGGAAAACATGTTTTGTGTTCGACACATGTGAAGAGTAGTGTGGGTGGATGGCTGAAAGGTCGGAATTGGGTAAAAAATGTGGCAACATTTTGGGCATTGTATAACTATGAAAATGTCCACTCATTTGAATGGGAATTTTCTAGGAATTTGGGAATTTCTGGAAACACAGGAATTTTTGAAAATATTTGTAATACAACAATTTTCCTTGATGATATGAATGGGTTGGTGTTGGAATTTTCGAAACGGTTAAAAAATGTTGACGTAGTAACAGATAGAATTTTATTTGGTATTTCGGAATTCCTGGAAATTAAGAAAAAACATTACATTTTTACGAAAAAAAACCCAACAACTTATCTTGTCCCCATTCAGAAGAAGGATTTGAAGGTGGAATGGTCAAAAACGGTTGAAAAATGTGGACTGTGAAAATTTTTCAGGGAGATGTAAAATAGGGCTTTGGAAAACCCGGAATTTTTTGAATTTTTTGAACTTGGGAAAATGGTAGTTAGATTGTCGAAGGTGAGTGGAGTGTGGATGGTGGAACGGTCCTAATCGGATGAGAAATGTGGGATATGCAGTAGATTGTATATTTCCCATTCATTGTCAATGGGGAGAAAATTGCCGGAAATTCCGGGAAAACGGGGAATTTCGGTAAAGGGAAAACATGTTTTGTGTTCAACACATGTGAAGAGTAGTGTGGGTGGATGGTTGAAAGGTCGGAATCGGGTAAAAAATGTTGAAAATGAAATGTCCACTCAATTTTCTAGGAATTTGGGAATTTTGGGAAACACAGGAATTTTTGAAAATATTTGTAATACAACAATTTTCCTTGATGATATGAATGGGTTGGTGTTGGAATTTTTCGAAACGGTTAAAAAATGTTGACTTAGTAACAGATAGAATTTTATTTGGTATTTCGGAATTCCTGGAAATTAAGAAAAAACATTAAATTTTTACGAAAAAAAACCCAACAACTTATCTTGTCCCCATTCAGAAGAAGGATTTGAAGGTGGAATGGTCAAAAACGGTTGAAAAATGTGGACTGTGAAAATTTTTCAGGAAGAGGTAAAATAGGGCTATGGAAAACCTGGAATTTTGGGAATTTTTTTTAACTCGGGAAAATGGTAATTATATTATCCAAGGTGAGTGGAGTGTGGATGGTGGAACGGTCCTAATCGGATGAGAAATGTGGGATATGCAGTCGATTGTATATTTCCCATTCATTGTCAATGGGGAGAAAATTGCCGGAAATTCCGGGAAAACGGGGAATTTCGGTAAAGGGAAAACATGTTTTGTGTTCAACACATGTGAAGAGTAGTGTGGGTGGATGGCTGAAAGGTCGGAATCGGGTAAAAAATGTTGAAAATGAAATGTCCACTCAATTTTCTAGGAATTTGGGAATTTTGGGAAACACAGGAATTTTTGAAAATATAGGTAATACAACAATTTTCCTTGATGATATGAATGGGTTGGTGTTGCAATTTTTTGAAACGGCTGAAAAATGTTGACTTAGTAACAGTTTGAATTTTATTTGGTATTTCGGAATTCCTGGAAATTAGGAAAAAAAATTAAATTTTTACAAAAAAACCCCCAACAACTTATGTTGTCCCCATAAAAGAAGGATTTGAAGGTGGAATGGTCAAAAACGGTTGAAAAATGTGGACTGTGAAAATTTTTCAGGAAGATGTAAAATAGGGCTTTGGAAAACCCGGAATTTTTGGAATTTTTTTAAACTCGGGAAAATGGTAGTTAGATTGTCGAAGGTGAGTGGAGTGTGGATGGTGGAACGGTCATAATCGGATTACAAATGAGGGATATGCAGTAGATTGTATATTTCCCATTCATTGTCAATGGGGAGAAAATTGCCGGAAATTCCGGGAAAACAGGGAATTTTTGTAAAGGGAAAACATGTTTTGTGTTCGACACATGTGAAGAGTAGTGTGGGTGGATGGTTGAAAGGTCGGAATCGGGTAAAAAATTGTCGCTAAATTTTGGGCATTGTAGAACTATGAAAATGTCCACTCATTTGAATGGGAAATTCCTAAGAATTTCGGGAAAAACAGGAATTTTTGAAAGTATTGGTAAAACAACAATTTTCCTCGATGATATGAATGGGTTGGTGTTGGAATTTTTCGAAACGGTTGAAAAATTTTGACGTAGTAACAGTTTGAATTTTATTTGGTATTTTGGAATTCCTGGAATTTAGGGAAAAAAATGAATCTTTTACAAAAAAAATATAAAATCTTTCGTTGTCCCAATTCAGAAGAAAGTTTTGAAGGTGGAATGGTCAAAAACGGTTGAAAAATGTGGACTGTGAAAACTTTCCAGGAAGAGGTCAAATAGGGCTTTGAACTTGGGAAAATGGTAGTTAGATTGTCGAAGGTGAGTGGAGTGTGGATGGTGGAACGGTCCTAATCGGATGAGAAATGTGGGATATGCAGTAGATTGTACATTTCCCATTCATTGTCAATGGGGAGAAAATTGCCGGAAATTCCTGGAAAACGGGGAATTTTGGTAAAGGGAAAACATGTTTTGTGTTCGACACATGTGAAGAGTAGTGTGGGTGGATGGCTGAAAGGTCGGAATTGGGTAAAAAATGTGGCAACATTTTGGGCATTGTATAACTATGAAAATGTCCACTCATTTGAATGGGAATTTTCTAGGAATTTGGGAATTTCGGGAAACACAGGAATTTTTGAAAATATTTGTAATACAACAATTTTCCTTGATGATATGAATGGGTTGGTGTTGGAATTTTTCGAAACGGTTAAAAAATGTTGACGTAGTAACAGATAGAATTTTATTTGGTATTTCGGAATTCCTGGAAATTAAGAAAAAACATTACATTTTTACGAAAAAAAACCCAACAACTTATCTTGTCCCCATTCAGAAGAAGGATTTGAAGGTGGAATGGTCAAAAACGGTTGAAAAATGTGGACTGTGAAAATTTTTCAGGGAGATGTAAAATAGGGCTTTGGAAAACCCGGAATTTCTGGCAATTTTCTGCCCATTGGACAATGGAAGTAGGTGAAGAGTGGAGTGACGAATCTACTGCATATCCCACATTTCTCATCATGAGAAATGTGGGATATGCAGTAGATTGTATATTTCCCATTCATTGTCAATGGGGAGAAAATTGCCAGAAATTCCGGGAAAACAGGGAATTTTTGTAAAGGGAAAACATGTTTTGTGTTCGACACATGTGAAGAGTAGTGTGGGTGGATGGTTGAAAGGTCGGAATCGGGTAAAAAATTGTTGCAAAATTTTGGGCACTGTATAACTATTAAAATGTCCACTCATTTGAATGGGACATTCCTAAGAATTTCGGGAAAAACAGGAATTTTTGAAAGTATTGGTAATACAACAATTTTCCTTGATGATATGAATGGGTTGGTGTTGGAATTTTTCGAAACGGCTGAAAAATTTTGACGTAGTAACAGTTTGAATTTTATTTGGTATTTTGGAATTCCTGGAATTTAGGAAAAAAAATGAATCTTTTACAAAAAAAAAATAAAATCTTTCGTTGTCCCAATTCAGAAGAAGGTTTTGAAGGTGGAATGGTCAAAAACGGTTGAAAAATGTGGACTGTGAAAACTTTCCAGGAAGAGGTAAAATAGGGCTTTGAACTTGGGAAAATGGTAGTTAGATTGTCGAAGGTGAGTGGAGTGTGGATGGTGGAACGGTGATAATCGGATGAGAAATTTGGGATATGCAGTAGATTGTACATTTCCCATTCATTGTCAATGGGGAGAAAATTGCCGGAAATTCCTGGAAAACGGGGAATTTTGGTAAAGGGAAAACATGTTTTGTGTTTGACACATGTGAAGAGTAGTGTGGGTGGATGGCTGAAAGGTCGGAATCGGGTAAAAATTTTGGGCATTGTAGAACTATGAAAATGTCCACTCATTTGAATGGGAATTTTCCAGGAATTCGGGAAACCAGGAATTTTTGAAAGTATTGGTAATACAACAATTTTCCTCGATGATATGAATGGGTTGGTGTTGCAATTTTTCGAAACGGTTGAAAAATGTTGACGTGGTAACAGTTTGAATTTTATTTGGTAGTTCGGAATTCCTGGAATTTAGGAAAAAACTGAATTTTTTACGAAAAAAATATAAAATCGTCTGTTGTCCCAATTCAGAAGAAGGTTTTAAAGGTGGAATGGTCAAAAACGGTTGAAAAATGTGGACTGTGAAAACTTTCCAGGAGGAGCTTTGGAAAACCAGAAATTGTGGGAATTCCTGGAATTTGTTTTTAACTTGGGAAAATGGTAGTTAGATTGTCCAAGGTGGTCCGGCATGACATTACACTTTTGTTCTTGCTATAAAGTGTGTGTGTGTGTGTGTGTGTGTGTGTGCGCACACCTGACTTCCTCCGACCAGCAGCTGATAGCTCCCATGTTCGTCCAGGCTGAGGTCATCAGGCAGCGCCGTAGATGACGAGCGGTCCGACAGCTGCTCCGAAATCAGCGACGTCTGCTCGACCTCCGCCAGCCGGATCTAACCCGGAGACCCGACACCGTCAGATCAGACCAGCGGCTCTCAAAACTGGGGCAATCGTAGTACGTGGGCCCCATCTAGTGGTACGCCAAAGAATCACTTAAAAATATATATTTATGTTCCTTTGTATGAACTGCAGTTTTACTGTGAAAAGCACAGTCTGACATGACTCAGTGTGAAAGCATCCCTTCTCCCTTCTCCTTGCTCATTTCGCCAGTTAACAGTGCACCATTGTCTAAACCACACATATTCATTTTATTTGGCCCTCGAAAGCCTGGAAATAATATGTATCAATAAAGTACTGTAACTTTTCTTACTAAATGTATTCTTTCTTTCTATTCTGGGAGAAAATAAATATATGTACTCCATGTAATCGCAAAATTACGTTCACTTAAATATTGTCTAATTATGCAAAAAATGTATGATCAAACATTCAAACCATTTTTTAAATAGAAATAAATACTAATAATAATGATTTTAAAGCAAGTTATCCATCAAATTGTGTAATGTAAAAGTAGCAATATCATGCTAAAATTGTGAAATTTATTGTGGTTTTACTACATTTTTCTCTAAATGTAAAAAAACGGTACTTTTTTTACTGTAATAAAGTGTGGTGCCATTTTGGCATTTACAGTAATACACCGAAAAATCTACAGTTGTTGATTTGTGGTAAAAAAAAAAACTAAAAAAAAACTGGCAGCTCAGGTGCCAAAATTTTACTGTAAAATTGCAATTTTTTTTATTTACAGTAAAAAAAAAGAAGTACATTTTACAGTAAAATTCTGGCAACTGAGCTGCCTTTTTTATTTATTTTTTTTACCATAAAAACAGCAGTACTCCTTTTCCATTTACAGTAATATACACTAAATTTTGAGGTGAAATTATTGCAACTTACTATCATTTTTTTTAACACATGTGTCAATCTCAAGGCCCGGGGGCCAGATGTGGCCCGCCACTTCATTTTATTTGGCCCTCGAAAGCCTGGAAATAATATGTATCAATAAAGTACTGTAACTTTTCTTACTAAATGTATTCTTTCTTTCTATTTTGGGAGAAAATAAATATATGTACTCCATGTAATCGCAAAATTATGTTCACTTAAATATTGTCTAATTATGCAAAAAATGTATGATCAGACATTCAAACCATTTTTTAAATAGAAATAAATACTAATAATAATGATTTTAAAGCAAGTTATCCATCAAATTGTGTAATGTAAAAGTAGCAATATCATGCTAAAATTGTGAAATTTATTGTGTTTTACTGCATTTTTCTCTAAATGTAAAAAAACAGTACTTTTTTACTGTAATAAAGTGTGGTGCCATTTTGGCATTTACAGTAATACACCGAAAAATCTACAGTTGTTGATTTGTGGTAAAAAAAAAAAAACTAAAAAAAATTGGCAGCTCAGGTGCCAAAATTTTACTGTAAAATTGCATTTTTTTTATTTACAGTAAAAAAAAAAAAGAGTACATTTTACAGTAAAATTCTGGCAACTGAGCTGCCTTTTTTTTTTTTTTTTTTACCATAAAAACAGCAGTACTTCTTTTCCATTTACAGTAATATACACTAAATTTTGAGGTGAAATTATTGCAACTTACCATCATTTTTTTAACACATGTGTCAAACTCAAGGCCCTGGGGCCAGATGTGGCCCGCCACTTCATTTTATTTGGCCCTTGAAAGCCTGGAAATAATATGTATCAATAAAGTACTGTAACTTTTCTCACTAAATGTATTCTTTCTTTCTATTTTGGGGAGAAAATAAATATATGTACTCCATGTAATTGCAAAATTATGTTCACTTAAATATTGTTTAATTATGCGAAAATGTAAGATCAAACATTCAAACCATTTTTTAAATAGAAATAAATACTAATAATAATGATTTTAAAGCAAGTTATCCATCAAATTGTGCAATTTAAAAGTAGCAATAGATTTCATGGTAAAATTATGACATTTCTCGTGGTTTTTACTGCATTTTTCTCTAAATGAAAAAAAACCTGTACTTTTTTTTACTGTAATAAAGTGTGGTGCCGTTTTGGCATTTATAGTAATACACCGAAAAATCTACAGTTGTTGAATTGTGGTAAAAAAAAAAAAAAAGGCAGCTCAGGTGCCAAAATTTTACTGTAAAATTGCATTTTTTTTACTTACAGTAAAAAAAAAAGAAGTACATTTTACAGTAAAATTCTGGCAACTGAGCTGCCTTTTTTTTTTTTACCATAAAAACAGCAGTACTGTTTTTCCATTTACAGTAATATACACTAGATTTTGAGCTGAAATTATTGCAACTTACCATAATTTTTTTAACACCTGTGTCAAACTCAAGGCCCGGGGGCCAGATGTGGCCCGCCACTTCATTTAATCTGGCCCTCGAAAGCCTGGAAATAATATGTATCAATAAAGTACTGTAACTTTTCTCACTAAATGTATTCTTTCTTTCTATTTTGGGGAGAAAATAAATATATGTACTCCATGTAATTGCAAAATTACGTTCACTTAAATATTGTTTAATTATGCAAAAAATGTATGATCAAACATTCAAACCATTTTTTAAAATAGAAATAAATACTAATAATAATGATTTTAAAGCAAGTTATCCATTAAATTGTGCAATGTAAAAGTAGCAATAGATTTCATGCTAAAATTATGAATTTTATCGTGGTTCTTTCTGCATTTTTCTCTAAATGAAAAAAAAAACAGTACTTTTTTTTACTGTAATAAAGTGTGGTGTCGTTTTGGCTTTTACAGTAATACACCGAAAAATCTACAGTTGTTGATTTGTGGTAAAAAAAAAAAAAAAAACTAAAAAAAATTGGCAGCTCAGGTGCCAAAATTTTACTGTAAAATTGCATTTTTTTTATTTACAGTAAAAAAAAAAAAAAGTACATTTTACAGTAAAATTCTGGCAACTGAGCTGCCTTTTTTTTTTTTTTTTTTTTTTTTTACCATAAAAACAGCAGTACTCCTTTTCCATTTACAGTAATATACACTAAATTTTGAGGTGAAATTATTGCAACTTACCATCATTTTTTTAACACCTGTGTCAAACTCAAGGCCCGGGGGCCAGATGTGGCCCGCCACTTCATTTTATTTGGCCCTCGAAAGCCTGGCAATAATATGTATCAATAAAGTACTGTAACTTTTCTCACTAAATGTATTCTTTCTTTCTATTTTGGGAGAAAAATAAATATATGTACTCCATGTAATCGCAAAATTACGTTCACTTAAATATTGTCTAATTATGCAAAAAATGTATGATCAAACATTCAAACCATTTTTTAAATAGAAATAAATACTAATAATAATGATTTTAAAGCAAGTTATCCATCAAATTGTGCAATTTAAAAGTAGCAATAGATTTCATGGTAAAATTATGAAATTTATTGGGGTTTTTACTGCATTTTTCTCTAAATGAAAAAAAAAACAGTACTTTTTTTTACTGTAATAAAGTGTGGTGCCGTTTTGGCATTTACAGTAATACACCGAAAAATCTACAGTTGTTGATTTGTGGTACAAAAAAAAACTTTAAAAAAACTGGCAGCTCACGTGCCAAAATTTTACTGTAAAATTGCATTTTTTTTAATTTACAGTAAAAAAAAAGGACATTTTACAGTAAAATTCTGGCAGCTGAGCTGCCTTTTCTTATTATTATTTTTTTTTACCATAAAAACAGCAGTACTCCTTTTCCATTTACAGTAACATACACTAAATTGTGAGGTGAAATTATTGCAACTTACCATCATTTTTTTAACACATGTGTCAAACTCAAGGCCCTGGGGCCAGATGTGGCCCGCCACTTCATTTAATTTGGCCCTTGAAAGCCTGGAAATAATATGTATCAATAAAGTACTGTAACTTTTCTGACTAAATGTATTCTTTCTTTCTATTTTGGGAGAAAATAAATATATGTACTCCATGTAATCGCAAAATTACGTTCACTTAAATATTGTCTAATTATGCAAAAAATGTATGATCAAACATTCAAACCATTTTTTAAATAGAAATAAATACTAAAAATAATGATTTTAAAGCAAGTTATCCATTAAATTGTGCAATGTGAAAGTAGCAGTAGATTTCATGCTAAAATTATGAAATTTCTCGTGGTTTTTACTGCATTTTTCTCTAAATGAAAAAAAAAACTGTACTTTTTTTTACTGTAATAAAGTGTGGTGCCGTTTTGGCATTTATAGTAATACACCGAAAAATCTACAGTTGTTGAATTGTGGTAAAAAAAACAACTAAAAAAAAACTGGCAGCTCAGGTGCCAAAATTTTACTGTAAAATTACATTTTTTTGTGTTTACAGTAAAAAAAAGTACATTTTACAGTAAAATTCTGGCAGCTGAGCTGCCTTTTTTTTTTTTTTTTTTAACCATAAAAACAGCAGTACTCCTTTTCCATTTACAGTAATATACACTAAATTTTGAGGTGAAATTATTGCAACTTACCATCATTTTTTTAACACATGTGTCAAACTCAAGGCCCTGGGGCCAGATGTGGCCCGCCACTTCATTTTATTTGGCCCTTGAAAGCCTGGAAATAATGTGTATCAATAAAGTACTGTAACTTTTCTTACTAAATGTATTCTTTCTTTCTATTTTGGGAGAAAAATAAATATATGTACTCCATGTAATCGCAAAATTACGTTCACTTAAATATTGTCTAATTATGCGAAAAATGTATGATCAAACATTCAAACCATTTTTTAAATAGAAATAAATACTAATAATAATGATTTTAAAGCAAGCTATCCATCAAATTGTGCAATTTAAAAGTAGCAATATATTTCCTGCAAAAATTATGAAAGTCCTCGTGGTTTTTACTGCATTTTTCTCTAAATAAAAAAAAAAACTACTTTTTTTTACTGTAATAAAGTGTGGTGCCGTTTCGGCATTTATAGTAATACACCGAAAAATATACAGTTGTTGATTTGTGGTAAAAAAAAAAAAAAGACGAAAAACTGGCAGCTCAGGTGCCAAAATTTTACTGTAAAATTGCATTTTTTTAAATTTACAGTAAAAAAAAAAAGTACATTTTACAGTAAAATTCTGGCAACTGAGCTGCCTTTTTTTTTTTTTTTTTTTTTACCATAAAAACAGCAGTACTCCTTTTCCATTTACAGTAATATACACTAAATTTTGAGGTGAAATTATTGCAACTTACCATCATTTTTTTAACACATGTGTCAAACTCAAGGCCCGGGGGCCAGATGTGGCCCGCCACTTCATTTTATTTGGCCCTCGAAAGCCTGGAAATAATATGTATCAATAAAGTACTGTAACTTTTCTTACTAAATGTATTCTTTCTTTCTATTTTGGGGAGAAAATAAATATATGTACTCCATGTAATTGCAAAATTATGTTCACTTAAATATTGTCTAATTATGCAAAAAATGTATGATCAAACATTCAAACCATTTTTTAAATAGAAACAAATACTAAAAATAATGATTTTAAAGCAAGTTATCCATTAAATTGTGCAATTTAAAAGTAGCAATAGATTTCATGCTAAAATTATGACATTTCTCGTGGTTTTTACTGCATTTTTCTCTAAATGAAAAAAAAAACTGTACTTTTTTTTACTGTAATAAAGTGTGGTGCCATTTTGGCATTTACAGTAATACACCGAAAAATCTACAGTTGTTGAATTGTGGTAAAAAAAACAACTAAAAAAAAACTGGCAGCTCAGGTGCCAAAATTTTACTGTAAAATTGCATTTTTTTGTGTTTACAGTAAAAAAAATACATTTTACAGTAAAATTCTGGCAGCTGAGCTGCCTTTTTTTTTTTTTTTTTTTTTTTTTTTTTTTAACCATAAAAACTTCAGTACTCCTTTTCCATTTACAGTAATATACACTAAATTTTGAGGTGAAATTATTGCAACTTACCATCATTTTTTTAACACGTGTCAAACTCAAGGCCCGGGGGCCAGATGTGGCCCGCCACTTCATTTTATTTGGCCCTCGAAAGCTTGGCAATAATATGTACCAATAAAGTACTGTAACTTTTCTCACTAAATGTATTCTTTCTTTCTATTTTGGGAGAAAAATAAATATATGTACTCCATGTAATCGCAAAATTACGTTCACTTAAATATTGTCTAATTATGCAAAAAATGTATGATCAAACATTGAAACCATTTTTTAAATAGAAATAAATACTAAAAATAATGATTTTAAAGCAAGTTATCCATTAAATTGTGCAATGTAAAAGTAGCAATAGATTTCATGGCAAAATTATGAAATTTCTCGTGGTTTTTACTGCATTTTTCTCTAAATGAAAAAAAAACAGTACTTTTTTACTGTAATAAAGTGTGGTGCTGTTTTGGCATTTATAGTAATACACCGAAAAATCTACAGTTGTTGAATTGTGGTAAAAAAATAAAAAAAAATAAAAAAAATGGCAGCTCAGGTGCCAAAATTTTACTGTAAAATTGCATTTTTTTTAATTTACAGTAAAAAAAAAAAAGAAGTACATTTTACAGTAAAATTCTGGCAACTGAGCTGCCTTTTTTTTTTTTTTTACCATAAAAACAGCAGTACTCCTTTTCCATTTACAGTAATATACACTAAATTTTGAGGTGAAATTATTGCAACTTACCATAATTTTTTTAACACATGTGTCAAACTCAAGGCCCGGGGGCCAGATGTGGCCCGCCACTTCATTTTATTTGGCCCTCGAAAGCCTGGAAATAATATGTATCAATAAAGTACTGTAACTTTTCTGACTAAATGTATTCTTTCTTTCTATTTTGGGAGAAAATAAAAATATGTACTCCATGTAATCGCAAAATTATGTTCACTTAAATATTGTCTAATTATGCAAAAAATGTATGTTTAAACATTCAAACCACTTTTTAAATAGAAATAAATACTAATAATAATGATTTTAAAGCAAGTTATCCATCAAATTGTGCAATGTAAAAGTAGCAATAGATGTCATGCTAAAATTGTGAAATTTATTGTGGTTTTACTGTATTTTTCTCTAAATGAAAAAAAACAGTACTTTTTTACTGTAATAAAGTGTGGTGCCGTTTTGGCATTTACAGTAATACACCGAAAAATCTACAGTTGTTGATTTGTGGTAAATAAAAAAACTTAAAAAAAACTGGCAGCTCACGTGCCAAAATTTTACTGTAAAATTGCATTTTTTTTAATTTACAGTAAAAAAAAAGAAGTACATTTTACAGTAAAATTCTGGCAACTGAGCTGCCTTTTTTTTCTTTTACCATAAAAACAGCAGTACTCCTTTTCCATTTACAGTAATATACACTAAATTTTGAGGTGAAATTATTGCAACTTACCATCATTTTTTTAACACGTGTCAAACTCAAGGCCCTGGGGCCAGATGTGGCCCACCACTTCATTTAATTTGGCCCTCGAAAGCCTGGAAATAATATGTATCAATAAAGTACTGTAACTTTTCTCACTAAATGTATTCTTTCTTTCTATTTTGGGGAGAAAATAAATATATGTACTCCATGTAATTGCAAAATTATGTTCACTTAAATATTGTCTAATTATGCAAAAAATGTATGATCAAACATTCAAACCATTTTTTAAATAGAAATAAATACTAATAATAATGATTTCAAAGCAAGTTATCCATCAAATTGTGCAATTTAAAAGTAGCAATAGATTTCATGGTAAAATTATGAATTTTATCGTGGTTCTTTCTGCATTTTTCTCTAAATGAAAAAAAAAAACAGTACTTTTTTTACTGTAATAAAGTGTGGTGCCGTTTTGGCATTTACAGTAATACACCGAAAAATCTACAGTTGTTGATTTGTAGTAAAAAAAAACTAAAAAAAACTGGCAGCTCAGGTGCCAAAATTTTACTGTAAAATTGCATTTTTTTTTAATTTACAGTAAAAAAAAAAGAAGTACATTTTACAGTAAAATTCTGGCAGCTGAACTGCCTTTTTTTGGGTTTTTTTTTTTACCATAAAAACAGCAGTACTCCTTTTCCATTTACAGTAATATACACTAAATTTTGAGGTGAAATTATTGCAACTTACCATAATTTTTTTAACACATGTGTCAAACTCAAGGCCCGGGGGCCAGATGTGGCCCGCCACTTCATTTAATTTGGCCCTTGAAAGCCTGGAAATAATATGTATCAATAAAGTACTGTAACTTTTCTTACTAAATGTATTCTTTCTTTCTATTTTGGGAGAAAAATAAATATATGTACTCCATGTAATCGCAAAATTATGTTCACTTAAATATTGTCTAATTATGCAAAAAATGTATGATCAAACATTCAAACCATTTTTTAAATAGAAATAAATACTAATAATAATGATTTTAAAGCAAGCTATCCATCAAATTGTGCAATTTAAAAGTAGCAATATATTTCCTGCAAAAATTATGAAAGTCCTCGTGGTTTTTACTGCATTTTTCTCTAAATGAAAAAAAAAACTGTACTTTTTTTTACTGTAATAAAGTGTGGTGCCGTTTCGGCATTTATAGTGATACACCGAAAAATCTACAGTTGTTGATTTGTGGTAAAAAAAAAAAAAAAAAGACAAAAAACTGGCAGCTCAGGTGCCAAAATTTTACTGTAAAATTGCATTTTTTTAAATTTACAGTAAAAAAAAAAAAGTAAATTTTACAGTAAAATTCTGGCAACTGAGCTGCCTTTTTTTTTTTTTTTTTTTTACCATAAAAACAGAAATACTGTTTTTCCATTTACAGTAATATACACTCAATTTTGAGGTGAAATTATTGCAACTTACCATAATTTTTTTAACACACGTGTCAAACTCAAGGCCCGGGGGCCAGATGTGGCCCGCCACTTCATTTTATTTGGCCCTCGAAAGCCTGGCAATAATATGTATCAATAAAGTACTGTAACTTTTCTCACTAAATGTATTCTTTCTTTCTATTTTGGGAGAAAATAAATATATGTACTCCATGTAATCGCAAAATTACGTTCACTTAAATATTGTCTAATTATGCGAAAAATGTATGATCAAACATTCAAACCATTTTTTAAATAGAAATAAATACTAATAATAATGATTTTAAAGCAAGTTATCCATCAAATTGTGTAATGTAAAAGTAGCAATATCATGCTAAAATTGTGAAATTTATTGTGTTTTTACTGCATTTTTCTCTAAATGAAAAAAAACAGTACTTTTTTACTGTAATAAAGTGTGATGCCGTTTTGGCATTTACAGTAATACACCGAAAAATCTACAGTTGTTGATTTGTGGTAAAAAAAAAAACTAAAAAAAAACTGGCAGCTCAGGTGCCAAAATTTTACTGTAAAATTGCATTTTTTTTATTTACAGTAAAAAAAAAAAGAGTACATTTTACAGTAAAATTCTGGCAACTGAGCTGCCTTTTTTATTTATTTTTTACCATAAAAACAGCAGTACTCCTTTTCCATTTACAGTAATATACACTACATTTTGAGGTGAAATTATTGCAACTTACCATCATTTTTTTAACACATGTGTCAAACTCAAGGCCCGGGGGCCAGATGTGGTCCGCCACTTCATTTTATTTGGCCCTCGAAAGCCTGGAAATAATATGTATCAATAAAGTACTGTAACTTTTCTGACTAAATGTATTCTTTCTTTCTATTTTGGGAGAAAATAAATATATGTACTCCATGTAATCGCAAAATTACGTTCACTTAAATATTGTCTAATTATGCGAAAAATGTATGATCAAACATTCAAACCATTTTTTAAGTAGAAATAAATACTAATAATAATGATTTTAAAGCAAGTTATCCATGAAATTGTGCAATGTAAAATTAGCAATAGATTTCATGGTAAAATTGTGAAATTTATTGTGGTTTTACTGCATTTTTCTCTAAATGAAAAAAACAGTACTTTTTTACTGTAATAAAGTGTGGTGCCGTTTTGGCATTTACAGTAATACACCGAAAAATCTACAGTTGTTGATTTGTGGTAAAAAAAAAACAAAAAAAAAACTGGCAGCTCAGGTGCCAAAATTTTACTGTGAAATTGAATTTTTTTTATTTACAGTAAAAAAAAAAGAGTAAATTTTACAGTAAAATTCTGGCAACTGAGCTGCCTTTTTTTTTTTTTTTTTTTTTTACCATAAAAACAGCAGTACTCCTTTTCCATTTACAGTAATATACACTACATTTTGAGGTGAAATTATTGCAACTTACCATCATTTTTTTAACACATGTGTCAAACTCAAGGCCCGGGGGCCAGATGTGGCCCGCCACTTCATTTTATTTGGCCCTTGAAAGCCTGGAAATAATATGTATCAATAAAGTACTGTAACTTTTCTCACTAAATGTATTCTTTCTTTCTATTTTGGGGAGAAAATAAATATATGTACTCCATGTAATTGCAAAATTACGTTCACTTAAATATTGTTTAATTATGCAAAAAATGCATGATCAAACATTCAAACCATTTTTTAAATAGAAATAAATACTAATAATAATGATTTTAAAGCAAGTTATCCATTAAATTGTGCAATGTAAAAGTAGCAATAGATTTCATGGTAAAATTATGAATTTTATCGTGGTTCTTTCTGCATTTTTCTCTAAATGAAAAAAAAAACAGTACTTTTTTTTACTGTAATAAAGTGTGGTGTCGTTTTGGCTTTTACAGTAATACACCGAAAAATCTACAGTTGTTGATTTGTGGTAAAAAATTAAAAAAAACTTAAAAAAATTGGCAGCTCAGGTGCCAAAATTTTACTGTAAAATTGCATTTTTTTTATTTACAGTAAAAAAAAAAAAGAGTACATTTTACAGTAAAATTCTGGCAACTGAGCTGCCTTTTTTTTTTTTTTTTTTTACCATAAAAACAGCAGTACTCCTTTTCCATTTACAGTAATATACACTAAATTTTGAGGTGAAATTATTGCAACTTACCATCATTTTTTTAACACATGTGTCAAACTCAAGGCCCGGGGGCCAGATGTGGCCCGCCACTTCATTTTATTTGGCCCTCGAAAGCCTGGAAATAATATGTATCAATAAAGTACTGTAACTTTTCTGACTAAATGTATTCTTTCTTTCTATTTTGGGGAGAAAATAAATATATGTACTCCATGTAATCGCAAAATGATGTTCACTTAAATATTGTCTAATTATGCGAAAATGTATGATAAAACATTCAAACCATTTTTTAAATAGAAATAAATACTAAAAATAATGATTTTAAAGCAAGTTATCCATCAAATTGTGCAATTTAAAAGTAGCAATAGATTTCATGCTAAAATTATGAAATTTCTCGTGGTTTTTACTGCATTTTTTTCTAAATGAAAATACAACTGTACTTTTTTTTACTGTAATAAAGTGTGGTGCCGTTTTGGCATTTATAGTAATACACCGAAAAATCTACAGTTGTTGATTTGTGGTAAAAAAAAACTAAAAAAAACTGGCAGCTCAGGTGCCAAAATTTTACTGTAAAATTGCATTTTTTTTAATTTACAGTAAAAAAAAAAAGTAAATTTTACAGTAAAATTCTGGCAGCTGAACTGCCTTTTTTGGGTTTTTTTTTTTACCATAAAAACAGCAGTACTCCTTTTCCATTTACAGTAATATACACTAAATTTTGAGGTGAAATTATTGCAACTTACCATAATTTTTTTAACACATGCGTCAAACATGCGTTCTTTCTTTCTATTTTGGGAGAAAAATAAATATATGTACTCCATGTAATCGCAAAATTACGTTCACTTAAATATTGTCTAATTATGCAAAAAATGTATGATCAAACATTCAAACCATTTAAAAAAAAATAGAAATAAATAATAATAATCATTTCAAAGCAAGTTATCCTTCAAATTGTGCAATGTAAAAGTAGCAATAGATTTCATGGTAAAATTATGAATTTTATCGTGGTTTTTACAGCATTTTTCTCTAAATGAAAAAAAAAGTACTGTCGTGCCGTTTTGGCATTTACAGTAATACACCGAAAACCCCCCAAAAAAACTAGCAGCTCAGGTGCCAAAATTTTACTGTAAAATTGCATTTTTTTAAATTTACAGTAAAAAAAAAAAAAAAAATGAACAGTAAAATTGTGGCAACTGAGCTGCCTTTTTTTAATTTAATTTAATTTATTTTATTTTTTTTACCATAAAAACAGCAGTACTGTTTTTCCATTTACAGTAATATACACTAAATTTTGAGGTGAAAGTAGTGCAACTTAACATATTTTTTTTAACATTTTAGTTTTAAAAAAAATCAACTAAAAAAATGTATTAAAATGTGTAATAGTACTTGGTCCTCTGGGGCCAAACATAACTGCGGCGTGGCCCTCAGTGAAAATGACTTTGAAACCTCTGGTCTAGCCGTTCAGTACCTTCCACTATTGTGTCAAATGCTCTCCCCCCCCCTCCCGAACTGTACTTACTCCCTCCTTCCCATCCGGTATTAATTTTTTCATACTTGCTATGAGTTTGACTTTTGCCTTTTTTGGACTGCTGGAGCTTTTCAATAAATCTGAGAAAGACAGTTTTGTTTGACTACTTGATTAGAAAATGCCCAATACACAGTGTTACTGTTCAAACTGTGTGTAATGTTACAACGGGCAAAAAAATATTAAATATACGTGTTACATTAAACCGGTGCCTTGTTTTTAATGAATACTTAGGCCTAATACAAGTTTGAGAACCACTGGATTACAGGCGGCACAGCACACAGACAAAAACAGGTAATAGGATGACGTATGGATAGTTTTAAAAAGGGCGTCCATGTTCACCTCCTGCGGGTGTCCCTCGCAGTCCTGGCAGACGGGAGCTGAGCAGTAGTGATGGAAGACGGAACCCGAGAGGTTGTCGATCATGTCGCCTTCCCCCGAGTCCTTAATGAGCAGGGACACGCTGTCCAGCCACTGGCTCTCCTGCAACACACGCCTCAACTATTATCATAATGCTCAATTAAGACCCAGCAGAGTTCATGGTCATTTATTTTTTTTATTTTTTTTAGCTGTGAGACAAATATCTGCTGGTGGAGAAGAAGGTTATGCACGTTTAATTGCTTGTTAAAACACAGCAATCTCAGATCAGAGCAGGTTATCACATTAGAATATGAAACATTTTTCACGGGATTTCTTGTATTGCTCGCTTGGAGGACATATTGGCCAGAAGCTGGGACACTATAGGTCAGAGGTCACCAACCTTTTTGAAACCAAGAGCTACTTTTTGGGTACTGATTAATGCGAAGGGCTACCAGTTTGATACACACTTAAATAAATTGCCAGGAATAGCCAATTTGCTCAATTTACCTTTAACTCTATGTTATTATTAATAATTAATGATATTTACACTTAATTGAACGGTTTAAAAGAGGAGAAAACACGAAAAAAATGACAATTCAATTTTTAAACATAGTTTATCTTCAATTTCGACTCTTTAAAATTCAAAATTCAACCGAAAAAGAGAAGAGAAAAACTAGCTAATTTGAATCTTTTTGAAACATCATTAGTAATTTTTCCTGATAAAGATTAATTTTAGAATTTTGATGACATGTTTTGAAAAGGTTAAAATCCAATCTACACTTTGTTAGAATATATAACAAATTGAACCAAGCTATATTTCTAACAAAGACAAATCATTATTTCTTCTAGATTTTCCAGAACAAAAATTTTAAAAGAAATTCAAAAGACTTTGAAATAAGATTCAAATTTGATTCTACAGATTTTCAAGAATATTTTTTTTGAATTTTAATCATAAGTTTGAAGAAATATTTCACAAATATTCTTCGTCGAAAAAACAGAAGCCAAAATGAAGAATTAAATTAAAATGTATTTATTATTCTTTACAATAAAAAAAATTTTTTTACTTGAACATTGATTTAAATTGTCAGGAAAGAAGAGGAAGGAATTCAAGGGTAAAAAGGTATATGTGTTTAAAAATCCTGAAATCATTTATAAGGTTGTATTTTTTCTCTAAAATTGTCTTTCTGAAAGTTATAAGAAGCAAAGTAAAAAAAATAATGAATTTATTTAAACAAGTGAAGACCAAGTCTTTAAAATATTTTCTTGGATTTTCAAATTCTATTTGAGTTTTGTCTCTCTTAGAATTAAAAATGTCGGGCAAAGCGAGACCAGCTTGCTAGTAAATAAATAACATTTTAAAAATAGAGGCAGCTCACTGGTAAGTGCTGCTATTTGAGCTATTTTTAGAACAGGCCAGCGGGCTACTCATCTGGTTCTTACGGGCTACCTGGTGCCCACGGGCACCACGTTGGTGACCCCTGCTCTAGGTAGTCAACTGGTGGCCCGCGGGCCACATCCGGACCGCCAAAGCATTTTATATGGCCCGCCGAACATCGCCCAAATAGGTTTGAAGAAACCTTCCGAACTAGGGGTGGTCATGCAGGCAGTACTCCCGCCACCCCTGCAGGGGGCAACAGCGATGCATATGTGTCACAGTGAAGTAGAACTGTCACGGCCAGGGCCCTCATCTTTGCGCCCACATGCCGGCAAGGCTGTGGGCGATCAGCAATCAACGCACCTGGACCTGATGAGAGGGAGCTGTATAAAAAGGACCAGTGGACCCAAGAATCCTCCCGGGAACTTAGTTTCTCAATGTTGTACCGTAACCCTACTCTAGCTTGATGCTCTCTGTTTTCCCTCCGTGCCTGACTTCCTTGTTTGTCCTCCCGACTTTTGCCCTTGGTGATTCTTCCGTGATTTTCCCCAGTGGACTTTGGACTGCCTTCCTCGATCCTTGACCCTCAGTAGTGCGTAAATGTGCTCCTGTGTATTATTTGTCAGAATAATTATATCTAAGTTATCACAAAACTTTTTTTTTCAATGAGTTCCCGGCAAGTAGACAAAAGCTGTCTTTGATCTTACCAATCAAAAGTAGGGATGTCCGATATCGGCCGATAAATGCGTTAAAATGTAATATCGGAAATTATCGGTATCGTTTTTTTAATTATCTGTATCGTTTTTTGTTGTTGGTTTTTTTATTTTAGGCATAATAATGTGTTAATTGCACGACTGTATATATCGGTATCGGTTGATATCGGAATCTGTAATTAAGACTTGGACAATATCAGAATATCGGCAAAAAAGCCATTATCGGACATCTCTGATAAATACTAAACATCAGCAAATAATTTTCGGTACTTTGATGAAATAAAGGGCACCACAAAAAAATGGCTTTATTTTAACAGAAAATCTTATGATACATTAAACATATATTTCCTTTTTTGCAATCAAATAACAACGTTGTCCTTAAATAAGATATTAAACATACTAGACAACTTGTCTTTTAGTAGTAAGTAAACAAACTTTGGCTTTTATTAGTCTGCTGACGTATGCAGTAACATATTGTGTCATTTATCATTCTATTTTTTTGTCAAAATGATTCATCCATTTGTTTATTATTTGTTTACTTGCTGTTTTTAACATGTTCTATCTACACTTCTGTTCAAATGTAATAATTAGAGATGTCCGATAACATCGGACTGCCGATATTATCTGCCGATAAATGCTTTAAAATGTAATATCGGAAATTATCGGTTTCAAAAAGTAAAATTTATGACTAAAACGCCGCTGTGTACACGGATGTAGGGAGAAGTACAGAGCGCCAATGAACCTTAAAGGCACCGCCTTTGCGTGCCGGCCCAATCACATAATATCTACGGCTTTGGTCAACAGCCATACAGGTCACACTGAGGGTGACCGTATAAACAACTTTAACACTGTTACAAATATGCGCCACACTGTGAACCCACACCAGACAAGAATGACAAACACATTTCGGGGGAACATCCGCACCGTAACACAACATAAACACAACAGAACAAATACTCAGAACCCCTTGCAGCACTAACTCTTCCGGGACGCTACTATATACACCCCCCCGCTACCCCCTACCCATTTTTTTTCCATAACTTGAGTTGATTTATTTTGGAAAACCTTGTTACATTGTTTAATGCATCACAACAAAATTAGGCATAATAATGTGTTAATTCCACCACTGTATATATCGGTATCGGTTGATATCGGAATCTGTAATTAAGAGTTGGACAATATCAGAATATCGGCAAAAAAGCCATTATCGGACATCTCTGATAAATACTAAACATCAGCAAATAATTTTCGGTACTTTGATGAAATAAAGGGCACCACAAAAAAATGGCTTTATTTTAACAGAAAATCTTATGACACATTAAACATATATTTCCTTTTTTGCAATCAAATAACAACGTTGTCCTTAAATAAGATATTAAACATACTAGACAACTTGTCTTTTAGTAGTAAATAAACAAACAATGGCTTTTATTAGTCTGCTGACGTATGCAGTAACATATTGTGTCATTTATCATTCTATTTTTTTGTCAAAATTATTCATCCATTTGTTTATTATTTGTTTACTTGCTGTTTTTAACATGTTCTATATACACTTCTGTTCAAATGTAATAATTAGAGATGTCCGATAACATCGGCAGGCCGATATTATCGGCCGATAAATGCGTTAAAATGTAATATCGGAAATTATCGGTATCGTTTTTTTAATTATGTGTATCGTTTTTTGTAGTTTTTTTTATTTTATTAAATCAACATAAAAAACACAAGATACACTTACAATTAGTGCACCAACCCAAAAAACCTCCCTCTCCCCATTTCTTTCTGTTATCAATATTCTGGTTCCTACATTATATATCAATATATATCAATACAGTCTGCAAGGGATACAGTCCGTAAGCACACATGATTGTGCGTGCTGCTGCTCCACTAATAGTACTAACCTTTAACAGTTAATTTGACTCATTTTCATTAATTACTAGTTTCTATGTAACTGATTTTATATTGTTTTACTTTCTTTTTTATTCAAGAAAATGTTTTTAATTTAGTTATCTTATTTTATTATTTTTTTTAAAAAGTACCTTATCTTCACCATACATGGTTGTCCATATTAGGCATAATAATGTGTTAATTCCACGACTGCATATATCGGTTGATATCAGTATCGGTTGATATCGGTATCGGTAATTAAAGAGTTGGACAATGTCGGAATATCGGATATCGGCAAAAAGCCATTATCGGACATCCCTAATCAAAAGGCTTGTGAAAACTCCACTGTGTAGGATGGGAAGCGACATGGAGGCGTCTGTTTCTTTGACGTATTGTAATCCACAGGAATTGTCTTGACCCGAGATCTACAAAGCGGAGAGGAAGCAGGGCCTGACGCAAGCTCCAGGCATCTTTTCTTTGAACTCTTCTGTGACCCGAGGGCAACGGCTCTTTTACGACCTTTTCTTTAAACTGTTTTACGACCTTTTCTTTGAACTGTCTTGTAACCAAAGGCGATGGCTGTTTACGACCCCCCCTCCCTTAGAAACAGCTGTTGCCATGTAATCAGGGAAAGTCCAAAGCGTCAGAGCGTGGTGGAACACTGTGCAAGGGTACAGGCGTACGCGTTTCTCCTCATTGAGCCAAATTGAACTCTGTCTCTGTTTAATTCCTTGCTTCTTGTCTTGTTTAATAAATGTCATCAGTATTTCTCTGGCAATGGTCATGTGGGGACATCAATTATGGTGTTTGGAGAGGTGATCATTGAAGTCGGACATCACTGAAGGCCTAGGTGGGAAGCGCACGGCCCCCCCACTGGTTTTTAGTGTAAGAATGTCTGTGTGATGATATTGTTGAGACATTCAAAAGGTGTGACTCTGACTTGAAACAATCCCAAGAAGCGAGCATGACGAGTTTACCTGAGCAGGAGAATAAAGTCGACATCTGTGCTGAGGACCACCGCATCCTCCTCCGCCGTCCTTTGGTGTCGCCATCAAAGCGCAGCTCAGGCCGCCGACGGAGCCCGCCGCCATGGCGCTGGTGGCGGCGGCGGCCGGTGCTCCGCCGCCAATGCCGGCGGCGGCGGTGGCCCCCGCGATGGCCCCGATGCCCCCCATCATGCAGCAGAGGCCCCCCTGGGCCAGCTCCAGCTCGATCTCGGCGTCCATCTCGGCGTCCTCCTGGGCCTCCTTGTTGGAGTCGTCCAGGTGCTTCATGAGCACGGCGACCACCACGTTGATGAGGACAAACTGCGCCGTCAGCACGAAGGACACGAAGTACAGCGGCGAGATGAACTGCAGGCCCGGGTGGCAGCCGTAGTCGCCGCCCAGGCGGCCTGGCGGGCACTCCCGTAACGTGTCCTGGCGGGCAGCAAGGGAACGTTCCAAACACAATAAAGCTTTCTCAAATCAACACAACGTGCTGACACGTGCGGCAGGACTCATCAAATAAAAAATGAAACATGCACTTTTAAATTGAAGTGTTTAAAAGTGTTAAAATAACACCTTTTTGCATGTAATCGAAATATCAGTATGAGCTACCAAGAGGTAAATAACAACAGTGCTAATAAATATGATCATAAATACTAGGGATGTCCGATAAATGCTTTAAAATGTAATATCGGAAAATATCGGTATCGGTTTTTAAATGATCGGTATCGGTTTCAAAAAGTAAAATGTATGACTTTTTAAGGGAGAAGTACAGAGCGCCAATAGTCCTTAAAGGCACTTCCTTTGCGGGCTTTTCACGCACACATAAGTGAACGCAAGGCATACTTGGTCAACAGCCATACAGGTCACACTGAGGGTGCACGTATAAACAACTTTAACACTGTTACAAATACGCGCCACACTGTGAACCCACACCAAACAAGAATGACAAACACATTTCGGGAGAACATCCGCACCGTAACACCACATAAACACAACAGAACAAATACCCAGAACTAGGGATGTCCTATAATGGCTTTTTGCCGATATCCGAAATTCCGATATTGTCCAACTCTTTAATTACCGATATCGATATCAACCGATATATGCAGTCGTGGAATTAACACATTATTATGCCTAATTTGGACAACCATGTATGGTGAAGATAAGGTACTTTTTAAAAAAAAATAATAAAATAAGATAACTAAATTAAAAACATTTTCTTGAATAAAAAAGAAAGTAAAACAATATAAAATCAGTTACATAGAAACTAGTAATGAATGAAAATGAGTAAAATTAACTGTTAAAGGTTAGTACTATTAGTGGACCAGCAGCACGCACAATCATGTGTGCTTACGGACTGTATCCCTTGCAGACTGTATTGATATATATTGATATATAATGTAGGAACCAGAATATTGATAACAGAAAGAAATGGGGGGAGAGAGGTTTTTTTGGGTTGGTGCACTAATTGTAAGTGTATCTTGTGTTTTTTATGTTGATTTAATAAAAAAACAAAAAAACAAACAAAAAAAAACGATACAGATAATAAAAAAAACGATACCGATAATTTCCGATATTACATTTTAATGCATTTATCGGCCGATATTATCGGACATCCCTACCCAGAACCCCTTGCAGCACTAACTCTTCCGGGACGCTACTATATACACCCCCCCCCGCTACCATCTACCCATTTTTTTTCCATAACTTGAGTTGATTTATTTTGGAAAACCTTGTTACATTGTTTAATGCATCACAACAAAATTAGGCATAATAATGTGTTAATTCCACGACTGTATGTATCAGTATCGGTTGATATCGGAATCGGTAATTAAGACTTGGACAATATCAGAATATCGGCAAAAAAGCCATTATCGGACATCTCTAAAAAATACTAAACATCAGCAAATAATTTTCGGTACTTTGATGCTTTTCAAAATAAAGGGCACCACAAGAAAAGTGGCTTTATTTCAACAGAAAATCTTATGACACATTAAACATATATTTCCTTTTTTGCAATCAAATAACAACGCTGTCCTTAAATAAGATATTAAACATACTAGACAACTTGTCTTTTAGTAGTAAGTAAACAAACTTTGGCTTTTATTAGTCTGCTGACGTATGCAGTAACATATTGTGTCATTTATCATTCTATTTTTTTGTCAAAATTATTCATCCATTTGTTTATTATCTGTTTACTTGCTGTTTTTAACATGTTCTATCTACACTTCTGTTCAAATGTAATAATTAGAGATGTCCGATAATATCGGACTGCTGATATTATCTGCCGATAAATGCTGTAAAATGTAAAATCGGAAATTATCGGTATCGGTTTCAAAAAGTAAAATTTATGACTAAAACGCCGCTGTGTACACGGATGTAGGGAGAAGTACAGAGCGCCAATGAACCTTAAAGGCACCGCCTTTGCGTGCCGGCCCAATCACATAATATCTACGACTTTGGTCAACAGCCATACAGGTCACACTGAGGGTGGCGGTATAAACAACTTTAACAGTGTTACAAATATGCGCCACACTGTGAACCCACACCAAACAAGAATGACAAACAAATTTCGGGAGAACATCCGCACCGTAAAACAACAGAACAAATACCCAGAACCCCTTGCAGCACTAACTCTTCCGGGACGCTACTATATACACCCCCTCCCCCGCTACCCCCTACCCATTTTTTTTCCCATAACTTGAGTTGATTTATTTTGGAAAACCTTGTTACATTGTTTAATGCATCACAACAAAATTAGGCATAATAATGTGTTAATTCCACCACTGTATATATCGGTATCGGTTGATATCGGAATCGGTAATTAAGAGTTGGACAATATCAGAATATCGGCAAAAAAGCCATTATCGGACATCTCTAATAAATACTAAACATCAGCAACGGAACAAATACCCACAACCCCTTGCAGTACTAACTCTTCCGGGACGCTACAATATACACCGCCTGCTACCCCCCACCCCACCTCAACCCCGCCCACCTCAACCTCCTCATGCTCTCTCAGGGAGAGCATGTCCCAAATTCCAAGCTGCTGTTTTGAGGCATGTTAAAAAAAAATAATGCACTTTGTGACTTCAATAATAAATATGGCAGTGCCATGTTGGCATTTTTTTTTCCATAACTTGAGTTGATTTATTTTGGAAAACCTTGTTACATTGTTTAATGCAGTGGTCCCCAGACCGATTGGTACCGGGCCGCACAAGATATTTAAAAAAAAAAAAATTTTTTTTTTTTTTTTTTTTTTTTTAATTAAATCAACATAAAAAACACAATATATACATTATATATCAATATAGATCAATACAGTCTGCAGGGATACAGTCAGTGATCACACATGATTGTATTTCTTTATGAAAAAAAAAAAAAAAAAAAAAAAAAAAAATGTTTTTTTTTTTTTTTTTTTAAATTAAATCAACATAAAAAACACAATATATACATTGTATATCAATATAGATCAATACAGTCTGCAGGGATACAGTCCGTAAGCACACATGATTGTATTTCTTTATGGGAAAAAAACCCAAAAAACAAAACAATTAACCCCCCCCGGTCCGTGGGACAAATTTTCAAGCGTTGACCGGTCCGCAGCTACAAAAAGGTTGGGGACCACTGGTTTAATGCATCCAACCGGGGCATCACAACAAAATTAGGCATAATAATGTGTTAATTCCACGACTGTATATATCGGTATCGGTTGATATCGGAATCGGTAAGTAAGAGTTGGACAATATCGAAATATCGGATATCGGCAAAAAAGCCATTTTCGGACATCTCTAGTCCAAATCCAACACATGTTCTGTGCTCCCCAGTCCTGTAAACACCTCTGTCCTTCTCAAAGATAAAAGTTCTTTCAACAAGTCGTGTCCTCTGCGTTTGAGTCGTCGTCGTGCTACTAACATCTGCATTTCTCCCCAAGAGGCCAATCAGCCCTGATCAGCCCTCGGCAGCCGGAGAAGAGATAGTTTAAAAAAAACAACAAAAAAAACAAAACACGAGTGACCCTCGGCTGTGATTGAAGACGTAAAGTTGATGGGGGAAAAAAGGCAAAACGTGTCATCTCCGTTCCTCCTCAGGAGTTTCTCGTTTTGCCTTTTGACAGCATCTTGGCGAAAAAAGGAGGTTTTCATTATTCACTCCATCCCCACAAAAACATGGCGTCCCGGCTGCTGCGGGGGAGTCATTTTGTGACCTTTTCCTTTTCAATTGCCTCGGTAAAAAGAAACAAACGTATTCAGGAGAGATTTCATTATTATTATTTTTTAACCGGAATATAACTTAACTCATACTGTGTGCCATGTTGTTACGGAGCAGAGAGGGAGCGATAATGTTTTTTTTTCCAGGGCCGATACAAATAAATAGTAGACGATAGCTTATACTTGGAGCTGATATGGCAGTAAAAGTTATTTAAACATGAATAGTATATGTCAGTAAACAGCTGGACATAATTAACATACTTTTCTAGGAAACTAATGTGGTTATTTTAGCATTAAAAATATGCCCTTCCTAGTAGACACAAGACATTGATACAACGTTGATTACACGTACATGTCCTTTAAAACTGACTTTGAAACACTGTTGCAAAATAGTTGTATTTGCAGTGTTGGGACTAACGCGTCACAAACATAAAGAGGGATCCTAGTGAGCCAGGCCAATCTTTACTTTTCTCTAAACTAAAAGTGGGGAAATGCGTAGAGTGTTCTGGGCTTCAGTCCTGAAGACATGATTTTATTTCACAATTCCTTGAGAGAAAAAAATGCCTGGTTAGGCTTTGTGTATGTCATGTGTGCCTTCCTTGGGTGAAGCCAGCTTTACAGCTATATTGTTGTTATGCTGTTTGTTAATTATGTATGTTATGTTGCAGCTATTTAAAATAGTTTTGTCAATTTGTTCTGGCCTGAAACAAAACTGGCCCTTTGAAACATATCTTTGTCTTTGTGTGTTGTATGTAGACCACATGGCTTAGCAGAGTTCAGTGATGCAAATGCATGTCAAGTTGATCAACACATTGTATTATTCTCCAGGGCAATAACAGCACTGAAATGAAGGCTAAAAGGGCATTAATGGGAGCTTTAAAAAAAAAATAAGAAAAAAATAAGTAACTAAATAGTTACTTTTCACAGTAATGCATTACTTTTTGGTGTAAGTAACTGAGTTAGTAACTGAGTTACTTTTGAAAAAAAGTAACTAGTAACTGTAACTAGTTACTGATTTTCAGTAACTAACCCAACACTGTGTATTTGTAAATTGAGACAACGTTGATGTCTAATGTTGGATCCACGTTGTTGTTTGGGAAATGACCAACATTCAATGGTCAAATCAACGTCACAACCTGATGTTAAATACACGTCGTCAAAAAGCATGTTGTTTCAACATTGTATTTGTGTTGTGGAATGTTGGTTGGGAAATGACCAAAATTCTATGGTCAAATCCACGTCACAACCTGACATTGATTAAACGTTGTCAAAAAGTATCGTTGTTTCAACGTTGTATTTGTGTTGTGGAATGTTGGTTGGGAAATGACCAAAATTCAACGGTCAAATCAACGTCACAACCTGACATTGATTAAAGGTCGTCAAAAAGCATGTTGTTTCAACGTTGTATTTGTGTTGTAGACTATTAGTTGGGAAATGACCAGAAGTCAATGGTCAAATAAACATCAGAACCTGACAATTGACTAAATGTCGTCAAAAAGCATGTTGTTTCAACGTTGTATTTGTGTTGTAGAATATTGGTTGGGAAATGACCAAATTTCAATGGTCAAATCCACGTCACAACCTGACATTGATTAAACGTCGTCAAAAAGCAAGTTGTTTCAATGTTGTGTTTGTGTTGTAGAATATTGGTTGGGAAATGACCAAAATTCAAAAGTCAAATCAACGTCACAACCTGACATTGAATAAATGTTGTCAAAAAGTATGTTGTTTCAACGTTGTATTTGTGTTGTAGAATATTGGTTGAAAAATGACCAAATTTCAATGGTCAAATCAACGTCACAACCCAACATTGATTAAACGTCGTCAAAAAGCATGTTGTTTCAACGTTGTATTTGTGTTGTAGAATGTTGGTTGGGAAATGACCAAATGTCAATGGTCTAATTAACATCAGAACCCAGTATTGATTAAACGTTGTCAAAAAGTATGTTGTTTCAACGTTGTATGTGTGTTGTAGACTATTAGTTGGGAAATTACCAAATTTCAATGGTCAAATCAACGTCACAACCAGACATTGATTAAACATTATCAAAAAATATGTTGTTTCAATGTTGTGTTTGTGTTGTAGAATATTGGTTGGGAAATGACAAAATTGCAATGGTCAAATCAACATCAGAACCCAACATTGATTAAACGTCGTCAAAAAGCATGTTGTTTCAATGTTATGTTTGTGTTATACAATATTGGTTGGGAAATGACCAAAATTCAATGGTCAAATCAACGTCACAACCTGATGTTAAATACACGTCGTCAAAAAGCATGTTGTTTCAACATTGCATTTGTGTTGTAGGATGTTGGTTGGGAAATGACCAAAATTCTATGGTCAAATCCACGTCACAACCTGACATGGATTAAACGTTGTCAAAAAGTATCGTTGTTTCAACGTTGTATTTGTGTTGTGGAATGTTGGTTGGGAAATGACCAAAATTCAACGGTCAAATCAACGTCACAACCTGACATTGATTAAAGGTCGTCAAAAAGCATGTTGTTTCAACGTTGTATTTGTGTTGTAGAATATTGGTTGGGAAATGACCAGAAGTCAATGGTCAAATAAACATCAGAACCTGACAATTGACTAAATGTCGTCAAAAAGCATGTTGTTTCAACGTTGTATTTGTGTTGTAGAATATTGGTTGGGAAATGACCAAATTTCAATGGTCAAATCCACGTCACAACCTGACATTGATTAAACGTCGTCAAAAAGCAAGTTGTTTCAATGTTGTGTTTGTGTTGTAGAATATTGGTTGGGAAATGACCAAAATTCAAAAGTCAAATCAACGTCACAACCTGACATTGAATAAATGTTGTCAAAAAGTATGTTGTTTCAACGTTGTATTTGTGTTGTAGAATATTGGTTGAAAAATGACCAAATTTCAATGGTCAAATCAACGTCACAACCCAACATTGATTAAACGTCGTCAAAAAGCATGTTGTTTCAACGTTGTATTTGTGTTGTAGAATGTTGGTTGGGAAATGACCAAATGTCAATGGTCTAATTAACATCAGAACCCAGTATTGATTAAACGTTGTCAAAAAGTATGTTGTTTCAACGTTGTATTTGTGTTGTAGACTATTAGTTGGGAAATTACCAAATTTCAATGGTCAAATCAACGTCACAACCAGACATTGATTAAACATTATCAAAAAATATGTTGTTTCAATGTTGTGTTTGTGTTGTAGAATATTGGTTGGGAAATGACCAAATTTCAATGGTCAAATCCACGTCACAACCTGACATTGATTAAACGTCGTCAAAAAGCAAGTTGTTTCAATGTTGTGTTTGTGTTGTAGAATATTGGTTGGGAAATGACCAAAATTCAAAAGTCAAATCAACGTCACAACCTGACATTGAATAAATGTTGTCAAAAAGTATGTTGTTTCAACGTTGTATTTGTGTTGTAGAATATTGGTTGAAAAATGACCAAATTTCAATGGTCAAATCAACGTCACAACCCAACATTGATTAAACGTCGTCAAAAAGCATGTTGTTTCAACGTTGTATTTGTGTTGTAGAATGTTGGTTGGGAAATGACCAAATGTCAATGGTCTAATTAACATCAGAACCCAGTATTGATTAAACGTTGTCAAAAAGTATGTTGTTTCAACGTTGTATTTGTGTTGTAGACTATTAGTTGGGAAATTACCAAATTTCAATGGTCAAATCAACGTCACAACCAGACATTGATTAAACATTATCAAAAAATATGTTGTTTCAATGTTGTGTTTGTGTTGTAGAATATTGGTTGGGAAATGACCAAATTTCAATGGTCAAATCCACGTCACAACCTGACATTGATTAAACGTCGTCAAAAAGCAAGTTGTTTCAATGTTGTGTTTGTGTTGTAGAATATTGGTTGGGAAATGACCAAAATTCAAAAGTCAAATCAACGTCACAACCTGACATTGAATAAATGTTGTCAAAAAGTATGTTGTTTCAACGTTGTATTTGTGTTGTAGAATATTGGTTGAAAAATGACCAAATTTCAATGGTCAAATCAACGTCACAACCCAACATTGATTAAACGTCGTCAAAAAGCATGTTGTTTCAACGTTGTATTTGTGTTGTAGAATGTTGGTTGGGAAATGACCAAATGTCAATGGTCTAATTAACATCAGAACCCAGTATTGATTAAACGTTGTCAAAAAGTATGTTGTTTCAACGTTGTATTTGTGTTGTAGACTATTAGTTGGGAAATTACCAAATTTCAATGGTCAAATCAACGTCACAACCAGACATTGATTAAACATTATCAAAAAATATGTTGTTTCAATGTTGTGTTTGTGTTGTAGAATATTGGTTGGGAAATGACCAAATTTCAATGGTCAAATCCACGTCACAACCTGACATTGATTAAACGTCGTCAAAAAGCAAGTTGTTTCAATGTTGTGTTTGTGTTGTAGAATATTGGTTGGGAAATGACCAAAATTCAAAAGTCAAATCAACGTCACAACCTGACATTGAATAAATGTTGTCAAAAAGTATGTTGTTTCAACGTTGTATTTGTGTTGTAGAATATTGGTTGAAAAATGACCAAATTTCAATGGTCAAATCAACGTCACAACCCAACATTGATTAAACGTCGTCAAAAAGCATGTTGTTTCAACGTTGTATTTGTGTTGTAGAATGTTGGTTGGGAAATGACCAAATGTCAATGGTCTAATTAACATCAGAACCCAGTATTGATTAAACGTTGTCAAAAAGTATGTTGTTTCAACGTTGTATTTGTGTTGTAGACTATTAGTTGGGAAATTACCAAATTTCAATGGTCAAATCAACGTCACAACCAGACATTGATTAAACATTATCAAAAAATATGTTGTTTCAATGTTGTGTTTGTGTTGTAGAATATTGGTTGGGAAATGACAACATTGCAATGGTCAAATCAACATCAGAACCCAACATTGATTAAACGTCGTCAAAAAGCATGTTGTTTCAACGTTGTATTTGTGTTGTAGAATATTGGTTGGGAAATGACCACATTTCAATGGTCAAATCAACATCAGAACCCAACATTGATTAAACGTCGTCAAAAAGCATGTTGTTTCAACGTTGTATTTGTGTTGTAGAATATTGGTTGGGAAATGACCACATTTCAATGGTCAAATCAACATCAGAACCCAACATTGATTAAACTTAGTAAAAAAGCATGTTGTTTCAATGTTGTATCTGTGTTGTAGAATATTGGTTGGGAAATTACCAAATTTCAATGGTCAAATCAACATCAGAACCTGAAAATTGACTAAACATCGTCAAAAAGCATGTTGTTTCAACGTTGTATTTGTGTTGTTGAATACTGGTTGGGAAATGACCAAAATTCAATGGTCAAATCAACGTCACAACCCAATATTGATTAAACGTTGTCAAAAAGCATGTTTCAACATTGTATTTGTGTTGTTGAATACTGGTTGGGAAATGACCAAAATTCAATGGTCAAATCAATGTCAGAACCCGACATTGATTAAACGTCATCAAAAAGCATGGTGTTTCAACGTTGTATTTGTGTTGTAGAATATTAGTTGGGAAATGACCAAATTTCAATGGTCAAATCTACATCACAACCAGACATTGATTAAACGTCGTCAAAAAGCATGTTGTTTCAACGTTGTATTTGTGTTGTAGAATAATAGTTGGGAAATGACCAAATTTCAATGGTCTAATCCACGTCACAACCCGACATTGATTAAACGTCGTCAAAAAGCATGTTGTTTCAACGTTATGTTTGAGTTGCTCAACGTCAGGACCTAATTCAACAAGTTCTCAACGTTGTTTCAATGTCTCGTGCCTGCTGGGTCATATCTCGCTGGATGTTACAGAAAGTATGAGAATGTGTGAGCTGCTGCCTGCTCTTCTTTACTTATACTTGTCAAGATATTTCAGAGTTTAGATTTTGTTTTTATTTTGATATTTTCTGTCGTCTTCACATCCATCCATCTTCGTCGCGTTTTGTTTGATAGCGCCACGGAACATAAGAACTTGCCGCCCTCCTTCAATGAGCTCACGCTTCGAGTGCTGCCGACCAACGCTCGCCGTGCGACTTGATCGCCGCACTAGCAAAACGGTAGAATAAACAAAGGACAAAAACTGGAATTCCCGGCACAAAAAATTAAAGTTGGGACAAGTTCATGTAATCAGAGGAGTCGTGCAGTTCAAGGAGAGAGAAGGGGGCGTGGCCGTGTGAGTAGTGGTTATTACTATCTACTTAACTACTAAATTGTATTAATTCTGCCGTAAGATGTGTTTATATTGTATCTGCTGATGTAGTTCTGCTGTAAATGTGGGAAAAAAAAATACACATTTCGGCGCCGATATACAGCCCGGTTGATAAACGGTCTATCCCTAATGCAAGGGCCGTCCCCTCAACAGATGCACCATGTGACGCCACCAAAAACAAGCAGCCGTACCTTCATGATGCCATTCCAGTTGTCGCCCGTGGAGACCTGGAAGAGGGTGAGGAAGGCCATCCCGAAGTTCTCGAAGGTGGCGTGGCGACTCATGCCCTCGCAGGGATAGTCCAGGTTACACACTGAGGAGAGAAAAGACGGGACGCCAACACGTCATAGTAGTCGTACCTCCAGATATAAGTAACCATCTTTACACTTTTTTATGGCTAACTGTTATCCTTTAGGTTGCAAGCAAAAATGTAAGTTACGAGCCTTGCCGCTACTCGTTGGCGTAACGAATGTCACATTGTATCCCGTAAGATCGGACTATAACATCCGGTCTTTAGGTTGCGAGCAAAAATTTAAGTTACGAGCCTCGCTGGCACTCGTTGGCATAACGAATGTCACAGTGAACCCCGTAAGATCGGACCAAAACATCCGGTCTTTAGGTTGCGAGCAAAAATTTTAGTTACGAGTCTCGCCGCCACTCGTTGGCGTAACGAATGTCACAGTGAACCCCGTAAGATCGGACCAAAACTTCCGTTGTTTAGGTTGCAAGCAAAAATTATACCAAATTTTGTGTGCGAGCAAAAATTTAAGTTACGAGCCTCGCCACCACTTGTTGGCGTAACGAATGTCACAGTGAACCCCGTAAGATCGGACGAAAACATCCGGTCTATAGGTTGCGAGCAAAATTTTTATTTACGAGCCTCGCCGCCACTCGTTGCCGTAACGAATGTCACAGTGAACCCCGTAAAATCGGACCAAAACATCCGGTCTTTAGATTGCGAGCAAAATTTAAGAAAAATTTAGGTTGGGAGCAAAAATGTAAGTTACGAGCCTCGCTGCCACTAATTGGCGTATCAAATGTCACAGTGAACCCCGTAAGATCGGACTAAAACATCCGGTCTTTAGGTTGGGAGCAAAATTTAAGAAAAATGTAGGTTGCGAGAGAAAATTTGAGTTACGAACCTCGCCAGCACTCATTGGCATAACGTGTGTCACAGTGAACCCCGTAAGATCGGAACAAAACATCATGTCTTTAAGTTGCAAGCAAAAATTTAAGTTACAAGCCTCGCCGCCACTTGTTGGCGTAATGAATGTCACAGTGAACCCCGTAAGATCGGACCAAAACATCCGGTCTTTAGGTTGCGAGCAAAAATTTTAGTTACGAGTCTCACCGCCACTCGTTGGCATAACGAATGTCACAGTGAACCCCGTAAGATCGGACCAAAACATCCAGTCTTTAGGTTGCGACGAATATGTAAGAAAAATTTAGGTTGTGAAAAAAAATTAAAGTTACGAGCCTTGCCGCCACTCGTTGGCATAACGAATGTCACAGTGAACCCCGTAAGATCGGACCAAAACATCCGGTCTTTAGGTTGCGAGCAAAAATTTTAGTTACGAGCCTCGTCGCCACTCGTTGCCGTATCGAATGTCACAGTGAACCCCGTAAAATCGGACTAAAACATCCGGTCTTTAGATTGCGAGCAAAATTTAAGAAAAATTTAGGTTGGGAGCAAAAATGTAAGTTACGAGCCTCGCTGCCACTAATTGGCGTATCGAATGTCACAGTGAACCCCGTAAGATCGGACTAAAACATCCGGTCTTTAGGTTGGGAGCAAAATTTAAGAAAAATGTAGGTTGCGAGAGAAAATTTGAGTTACGAACCTCGCCAGCACTCATTGGCATAACGTGTGTCACAGTGAACCCCGTAAGATCGGAAAAAAACATCCGGTCTTTAAGTTGCAAGCAAAAATTTAAGTTACAAGCCTCGCCGCCACTTGTTGGCGTAATGAATGTCACAGTGAACCCCTTAAGATCGGACTAAAACATCCGGTCTTTAGGTTGCGAGCAAAAATTTTAGTTACGAGCCTCGCCCCACTCGTTGGCATAACGAATGTCACAGTGAACCCCGTAAGATCGGACCAAAACATCCGGTCTTTAGGTTGCGAGCAAAAATTTTAGTTACGAGCCTCGCCCCACTCGTTGGCAAAACGAATGTCACAGTGAACCCCGTAAGATCGGACCAAAACATCCGGTCTATAGGTTGCAACCAAAATGTAAGAAAAATTTAGGTTGTGAACAAAAATTAACAAAGTTACGAGCCTCGTCGCCACTCGTTGGCGTAACGAATGTCACAGTGAACCCCGTAAGATCGGACTAAAACATCCGGTCTTTAGGTTGCAAGCAAAAATTGAAGTTACGAGCCTCGCCGCCACTCGTTGGCAAAACGAATGTCACAGTGAACCCCGTAAGATCGGACCAAAACATCCGGTCTATAGGTTGCAACCAAAATGTAAGAAAAATTTAGGTTGTGAACAAAAATTAAAGTTACGAGCCTTGCCGCCACTCGTTGGCGTAACGAATGTCACAGTGAACCCTGTAAGATCGGACCAAAACATCCGGTCTTTAGGTTGCGAGCAAAAATTTAAGTTACGAGCCTCGTCGCCACTCGTTGGCGTAACGAATTTCACAGTGAACCCCGTAAGATCGGACTAAAACATCCGGTCTTTAGGTTGCAAGCAAAAATTGAAGTTACGAGCCTCGCCGCCACTCGTTGGCAAAACGAATGTCACAGTGAACCCCGTGAGATCGGACCAAAACATCCGGTCTTTAGGTTGCGAGCAAAAATTTAGAAAAATGTAGGTTTCGAGCATAAATTAAAGTTACGAGCCTCGTCGCCACTCGTTGGCATAACGAATGTCACAGTGAACCCCGTAAGATCGGACCAAAACATCCGGTCTTTAGGTTGCGAGCAAAAATTACAAAAAATTTAGGTTGGGAGCAAAAATTTCAGTTATGAGCCTCGCCGCCATTTGTTGCCGTATCGAATGTCACAGTGAACCACGTAAGATCGGACTGAAACATCCGGTCTTTAGGTTGCGAGCCAAAATTTAAGTTAAGAGCCTCGCCGCTACTCGTTGGCGTAACGAATGTCACAGTGAACCCCGTAAGATCGGACTAAAACATATGGTCTTTAAGTTGCGAGCAAATTTTAAGAAAAATGTAGTTTGCCAGAGAAAATTTGAGTTCCGAACCTTGCCAGCACTCGTTGGCATAACATATGTCATAGTGAACCCCGTAAGATCGGACCAAAACATCGGGTCTTTAGGTTGTTAGCAAAAATTAAGAAAAATGTATGCTGTGAGCAAAAATTTAAGTTAAAAGCCTCGCAGCCACTCGTTGGCGTAACGAATGTTCCGGTGAACACCGTAAGATCGGACCAAAACATCCGGTCTTTAGGTTGCGAGCAAAATTTAAGAAAAACGCTAGCTAACTTTGTGAAGCAGTTGGAGAATTAATCGAAAACGCCAGCCAAGAACGTTAAAACAAAATCTAAACGGCGAACATTTAGCCACGAAAATATCGAGAAGCTGCACATTATTGTGACATTACCTCATAAAACTTCTGTACTTGTTTGTACTACAATTTTCATACGATTTTTATTATCTAAAAGTGTTTTTGTTTTTAAAGGCATGTATCAATTTAGCGTACTGGGGCGCCAAGCAACGAATAAATACATTTTTACGAGTTTTTCAAAACACGAGCTGCCTCACAGAACCAATGAAACTCATATCCTGAGGTACTACTGTACGTCATCGTGATATTTGTCCTCCGGTCCAGTCTACTTACCCAGCTCACCAAAGAGCTCGACGCCGAGCGCCGCGTAGATGAAGAAGAGCAACATGAAGAGCAGGCCCAGATTCCCCACCTGCCACACAAGTTAGTCACGTTAGCCGCCTGGTCTGACCACACCCCCTCACCAGACTTAAGTTACTCCACCTTTGTCACAAACCCTCTTTTTGAAAAAGTAGCATAGGGCAGTGGTTCTCAAACTTTTTTCCACAAGTACCGTCTCAGAAAAAAACTTGGCTCTCCAAGCACCACCATAATGACCCACATTAAATTACAGTAGCGTAGTAGGCCTAAGTATTCATTAAAAACAAGGCATAGGTTTTATTAATTTATTTAATATTTTTGCCCACTGCAACATTAACACACAGTTTAAATAGTAACACTGTTTGAATATTTAATTGATTCCTTAGCGTACCACTAGGTGGAGCCCGTGGACCACAGTTTGAGAATCACTGGCATAGAGGAATGATTTAAGATGGTTTTGACTTGCGAAAGACAGTAATCAAAAAAATTATCAAACAACCTTAGTGTAATGGAACAAAATTCAGTACTTTTATAGGAATTCCGACGCTGATACCGGGTACGGATTCACGTAAAATCAGACAGTACCACATTTCGATACCTTGATGTTCGTAGTGCACTGCCTCCAGATTTTTCACAGTTTTCCATGTCAAAAAATGCAAACAACCTTAGTGTGGTGGAACAAAATTCAGTACTTTTATAGGAATTCCGACGCTGGTACCGGGTACAGATTCACGTAAAATCAGACAGTACCACATTTCGATACCTTGAAGTTCGTAGTGGACTGCCTCCAGATTTTTCACAGTTTTCCATGTCAAAAAAAGCAAACAACCTTAGTGTGGTGGAACAAAATTCAGTACTTTTATAGGAATTCCGACGCTGGTACCGGGTACAGATTCACGTAAAATCAGACAGTACCACATTTCGATACCTTGATGTTCGTAATGGACTGACTCCAAATTTTTCACAGTTTTCCATGTCAAAAAAATCAAACAACCTTAGTGTGATGGAACAAAATTCAGTACTTTTATAGGAATTCCGACGCTGATACCGGGTACGGATTCACGTAAAATCAGACAGTATCACATTTCGATACCTTGATGTTCGTAGTGCACTGCCTCCAGATTTTTCACAGTTTTCCATGTCAAAAAAAGCAAACAACCTTAGTGTGGTGGAACAAAATTCAGTACTTTTATAGGAATTCCGACGCTGATACCGGGTACAGATTCACGTAAAATCAGACAATACCACATTTTGATACCTTGATGTTCGTAGTGGACCGCCTCCAGATTTTGTCACAGTTTTCCATGTCAAAAAAAGCAAACAACCTTAGTGTGGTGGAACAAAATTCAGTACTTTTATAGGAATTCCGACGCTGATACCGGGTACAGATTCACGTAAAATCAGACAGTACCACATTTCGATACCTTGATGTTCGTAGTGGACTGCCTCCAGATTTTGTCATAGTTTTCCATGTCAAAAAAAAGCAAGCATTTGTGATAAAAAAGCAATCACATGTAAGGCTTCGAATTTTCAAAATGCGCTAGCTCGATGCTATGCTACACACACGCGAGTTAGTTAGCCTCAACTATTTTACGGGACAGTTTCAACACCTCCAAATTTGTTAATGAAAACTACAACGAAGATGCATGTTAGAATCAAACAGCTGGCGTGTGACACGTACAATACTTACAGTATTGACACTTTGCCGGGCGCGACAAAACACAAGACTGGCGCGTTCAACCTAATGGCAAAGACTACTCCCTGACCATGGCAACGCACCCGGGACAAATTGACATGAATGCATACTTGCAAATGATACTAGGAAAAACAAGACGTAACAAAATCGACAGCACAGTTCTTTGTACCAGCTCACTGTTAAACGTTTAAACTACGGCCCATGGGCCAAGTGTGGCAATTTACATATAATATACAAAGGTTCAGCGGTGTGATAGCTGCCATTTTGTCGCCATCTGGTGGCCAACAAAAGTAAGTCAAGTCAGTGGCCATTAATTGTACATCAATATATATATATATATATATATACGTATATATATATATATATATACGTATATATATATATATATACGTATATATATATATATATATATATATATATATATATATATATATATATATATATATATATATATATATATATATATATATATATATATATATATATGTGCACAGCATTTACTTATATGACCCGATCCAAACAACCTTCCCTAGTCATGGTGCAGAAACAAAAATCCAACCAGCATAACAATTCGACACACATAACACACCTTGGTCATTGAAATTTTTGGATATTGTAAAAATCAGCATAAAAAAATCATTTTATCATTTAAATCCATTACAAGGGTTGATGAAAAATGCAAAAACACTCTCCACACTTATCCATGTTTGCCGCATTTTAGCTGCTTGATATTTCTGATTAAAGAACTTTAAGGAGGTCGTCACGGGAGTAAACAAGGTAGGAGTCGAATTTTAACATACTCTTAATAACCAATAATAATTATTATTAATTAAATATCCATTATGTTATCATAATAACATGTAAAATATACATATTTGTATGTATATATGTGCAGTTTTATGTCAACAAGACAGCGTCAAAAGCACAGCAAGTTCAATCCAGGAAGTACATTTTTTTTTTTTTTACTAATGAAAGCAACAACCAGCGCCACACTAAAATGAACTTGATATTAAATAGACGGAGGCAACATCACACAGTAAACAACATGTCGGCTAAGTATATACACACACACACATACGCTCCTACTACTACGAGGGAATAATGAACAACAAATCAATGACGGAAATGACAAAGCTTGCAGTGCTACAACACCCCATTTAGGGACAAGGAGACTACAGCCATGGAAGCACATTTGACCTCTGCACCGCCTTTTAAAAAAGGCACACACACTCCGCTCTCATGAAACGTCTGTAACCGCACATGCCAGAAGGTTGGCATTAAATACCTTCTCTTACATTTTTAAAGAGTCATTCCTTTGATGACTTATTTGGTAAAGTGACAAGGAGGTATAATTATTGACTCTTTAAAAGTCATTTTTTTGAACAGTGGTCACAACACCAGAAAAGTACTTCCTCTTTTAGAATAATTGTATTTAATGTATCACAATACTTTGTGTTGAAATGAGTTCCCGGCGAGAAGACAAAAGCTGTCTTTGAACCTACCAAGAAGAAGGCTTGTAAAACTCCACTGTGTAGGGGGGGAAGCAACATGAAGGTATTCTGTTTCTTTCATGTGTTGTAATCAACAGAAAGATATTGTCTTGACCCAAGAACTACAAGAAGCGAAGATGAAGCAGGACCAGACTCCCCTCCAGGCACCGTTTGTTTGAACTGTTTTCCGACCTTTTCTGTGAACTGTTTTACGACCTTTTCTTTGAACTGTTCTGTAACCAAAGGCAACGCTGTTTACGGCCCCCCCTCCCTTAGAAACAGCTGTTGCCATATCTTAAATGGGGACGGTGTGGCGCAGTTGGGAGAGTGGCCGTGCCAGCAACCTGAGGGTTCCTGGTTCAATCCCCACCTTCTACCAACCTCGTCACGTCCGTTGTGTCCTTGAGCGAGACACTTCACCCTTGCTCCTGATGGGTCGTGGTTAGGGCCTTGCATGGCAGCTCCCGCCATCAGTGTGTGAATGTGTGTGTGAATGGATGAATGTGGAAATAGTGTCAAAGCGCTTTGAGTACCTTGAAGGGTAGAGTGTCCAGGCGTCTCTCCTCAAATTGAGCCAAATTTTATTCTGTCTCTGTTTAATTCCTTGCTTCTTGTCTTGTTTAATAGATGTCATCAGAGTTTGAACCTGACGCCTCTGTGTTAGCCCTTACGACAACAATACGCTACAGATTGGGTATTTTTCAGGTTCAAACACTGATGACATCTATTGAACAAGACAAGAGGCAAAGAATTAAACAGAGACAGAATTCAATTTGGACTCAATATATTGAGGAAACACGTCTGGACACAATGTACCCTTGCACAGTATCTCAGCACGCTCTGCCAAAAGATTGCACTCCTCTTTCGACCTTTTCTGAGAACTGTTTTACGACCTTTTCTTTGAACTGTTCTGTAACCTAAGGCAACGCTGTTTACGGCCCCCCCCCTCCCTTAGAAACAGCTGTTGCCATGTAATCAGGGAAAGTCCCAATAAAAGAGGAGACGTACAATCTTTCGTCAGAGCGTGTTGCGACACTGTACAGTGTCCAGGTGTCTCTCCTCAAATTGAGCCAAATTTTATTCTGTCTCTGTTTAATTCCTTGCTTCTTGTCTTGTTTAATAGATGTCATCAGTGTTTGAACCTGACACCTCTGTGTTAGCCCTTACGACAACAATACGCTACAGATTGGGTATTTGTCAGGTTCAAACACTGATGACATCTATTGAACAAGACAAGAGGCAAAGAATTAAACAGAGACATAATTCAATTTGGACTCAATATATTGAGGAAACACGTCTGGACACAATGTACCCTTGGACAGTATCTCAGCACGCTCTGCCAAAAGATTGCACTCCTCTTTCGACCTTTTCTGTGAACTGTTTTACGACCTTTTCTTTGAACTGTTCTGTAACCTAAGGCAACGCTGTTTATGACCCCCCCTCCCTTAGAAACAGCTGTTGCCATGTAATCAGGGAAAGTCCAAATAAAAGAGGAGACGTACAATCTTTCGTCAGAGCGTGCTGAGACACTGTACAGTGTCCAGGTGTCTCTCCTCAAATTGAGCCAAATTTTATTCTGTCTCTGTTTAATTCCTTGCTTCTTGTCTTGTTTAATAGATGTCATCAGTGTTTGAACCTGACACCTCTGTGTTAGCTCTTACGACAACAATACGCTACAGATTGTGTATTTGTCAGGTTCAAACACTGATGACATCTATTGAACAAGACAAGAGGCAAAGAATTAAACAGAGACATAATTCAATTTGGACTCAATATATTGAGGAGACACGTCTGGACACAATGTACCCTTGCACAGTATCTCAGCACGCTCTGCCAAAAGATTGCACTCCTCTTTCGACCTTTTCTGTGAACTGTTTTACGACCTTTTCTTTGAACTGTTCTGTAACCTAAGGCAACGCTGTTTACGGCCCCCCCTCCCTTAGAAACAGCTGTTGCCATGTAATCAGGGAAAGTCCCAATAAAAGAGGAGACGTACAATCTTTCGTCAGAGCGTGCTGAGACACTGTACAGTGTCCAGGTGTCTCTCCTCAAATTGAGCCAAGTTAAATTCTGTCTCTGTTTAATTCCTTGCTTCTTGTCTTGTTTAATAGATGTCATCAGTGTTTGAACCTGACACCTCTGTGTTAGTAGCTCTTACGATAACAATACGCTACAGGTTGGGTATTTGTCAGGTTCAAACACTGATGACATCTATTGAACAAGACAAGAGGCAAAGAATTAAACAGACAGAATTCAATTTGGACTCAATATATTGAGGAGACACGTCTGGACACAATGTACCCTTGTACAGTATCTCAGCACGCTCTGCCAAAAGATTGCACACCTCTTTCGACCTTTTCTGTGAACTGTTTTACGACCTTTTCTTTGAACTGTTCTGTAACCAAAGGCAACGCTGTTTACGGCCCCCCCTCCCTTAGAAACAGCTGTTGCCATGTAATCAGGGAAAGTCCAAATAAAAGAGGAGACGTACAATCTTTCGTCAGAGCGTGCTGAGATACTGTACAGTGTCCAGGTGTCTCTCCTCAAATTGAGCCAAATTGAATTCTGTCTCTGTTTAATTCCTTGCTTCTTGTCTTGTTTAATAGATGTCATCAGTGTTTGAACCTGACACCTGTGTGTTAGTAGCTCTTACGATAACAATACGCTACAGATTGGGTATTTGTCAGGTTCAAACACTGATGACATCTATTGAACAAGGCAAGAGGCAAAGAATTAAACGGAGACAGAATTCAATTTGGACTCGATATATTGAGGAGACACGTCTGGACACAATGTACCCTTGCACAGTATCTCAGCACACTCTACCAAAAGATTGCACTCCTCCTTCTTTATTTGACTTTCTCCCCCCACCTGACCACAGCTGCTTCCAAAGGGAAGTGGGTCGTAAACAGCGTTGCCTTTGGTTACCGAACAGTTTTGCCTTTGGTTACCGAACAGTTCAAAAGAAGAGGTCGTAAAATACTACACGGTCTAGCTCCTGCCTATCTTGCCGACTGTATTGTACCATATGTCCCGGGAAGAAATCTGCGTTCAAAGAACTCCGGCTTATTAGTGATTCCCAGAGCCCAAAAAAAGTCTGCGGGCTATAGAGCGTTTTCTATTCGGGCTCCAGTACTCTGGAATGCCCTCCAAGTAACAGTTAGAGATGCTACCTCAGTAGAAGCATTTAAGTCCCATCTTAAAACTCATTTGTATAATCTAGCCTTTAAATAGACCCCCTTTTTAGACCAGTTGATCTGCCGTTTCTTTTCTTCTCCCCTCTGCTCCCCTCTCCCTTGGGGAGGGGGAGTTGCACAGGTCCGGTGGCCATGGATGAAGTGTTGGCTGTCCAGAGTCGGGACCCCGGGTGGACCGCTAGCCCGTGCATCGGTTGGGGACATCTCTGCGCTGCTGACCCGTCTCCGCTCGGGACGGTTTCCTGCTGGCCCCGCTGTGGACTGGACTCTCGCTGATGTATTGGATCCACTGTGGACTGGACTTTCACAATATTATGTCAGACCCACTCGACATCCATTGCTTTCGGTCTCCCCTATAGGGGGGGGGGGGGGGGGGGGGTCACCCACGTATGCGGTCCTCTCCAAGGTTTCTCATAGTCATTCACATCGACGTCCCACTGGGGTGAGTTTTTCCTTGCCCGTATGTGGGCTCTGTACCGAGGATGTCGTTGTGGCTTGTGCAGCCCTTTGAGACACTTGTGATTTAGGGCTATATAAATAAACATTGATTGATTGAAAATAGTTCAAAAAGAGTTCGTCTGGAAATTGGGCAGATCCTGTCATCTCTCCGCTTTGAAGTCACAGTGGAGTTTTTTTCGAGCATTCTTCCTCTTGGTAGGCCTCAAAGACAGCCCCTGTCTTTTTGCCTGGAACTCATTTCACTACAAAGTTTTTTGTGATATCTTACAAACAATTATTCTAACAGTATTACGCAGGTCACGGCATGTAGATGGAAACTTGTTGGCGCTTTTTGGATGTTTTTTTTTATTTTTTAAGAGCGCTCTATATTCCAAGAGGACCATTTATTACTCGAGTCGCAGGAGAGTCCAAACCCAAAAAAAAAAAAAAAAAAAAAGGACATTTCAGGACGGAGGTCAGAGCTTTCTAATAAGCCACGAAGCGGAACAATGTAGCACGGTCTGTCTCATTAACACCAGAGGAGAGGGCAAAAAAAATACATTTAATGGCGGGCCGTTACTTTTCCCAGGTGAATTAGGTGAACACAGAAAAGCAAGTGAGGCGACGGAACCAAAATGTAGTCCTGAGACGTCATCCTGAAGTGTGTGTGTGTGTTACCTGAGGCAGAGCCTGGACCACCGTGTCCAGCAGCGCTCTCATCCCGGTGGCCATCTTCAACAACTTCAACACTGCAAAGAGAACACACTCGATAAGGCCGGGCGGAAAAGGAAAGATTACATGCGATCAATAGACGGGATCGCTTCCGACTCTCCATTACAGAGACCCCCCCCCCTCCCCCCCTCCCCCTCCAGTCCCCATGGCCCAATTTCCATGGCTGTTTGCAGTAAAGAGGAAGAGAAACTTAGTCCAACAATAAGGTCTCCTGAGAGATGGTCTTCTCCCGAGAGCTTGCCGGAGCGTTTAAAATGAGAAAAACATATTGTAATTATACACAACTTCTTTAATGAAGGACTCAAAATGGAGAAAAGTGTCCGACAAAAACCCAAAACCATGCAGTGAAGTTGTCACGTTGTGTAAATGGTAAATAAAAACAGAATACAATGATTTGCAAATCCTTTTCAACTTATATTCAATTGAATAGACGGCAAAGACAAGATATTTAGCCTTTGAACTGGTAAACGTTGTTATTTTTTGCAAATATTAGCTCTATGGAATTTGATGCCTGCATCATGTTTCCAAAAAGCTGGCACAAGTGGCAAAAAAGACTGAGAAAGTTGAGCAATGCTCATCAAACACTTATTTGGGACATCCCACAGGTGAACAGGCTAATTGGGAACAGGTGGGTGCCATGATTGGGTATAAAAGCAGCTTCCATGAAATGCTCAGTCATTCACAAACAAGGACGGGGAGAGGGTCACCACTTTGTCAACACATGCGTGAGCAAATTGTTGAACAGTTTAAGAACAACATTTTGTCAACGAGCTACTGCAAGGAATTTAGGAATTTCACCATCTACGGTCCGTATTATCATCAAAAAGTTCAGAGAATCTGGAGAAATCACTGCAATCGATTTATTAGGCGGCACTGCATCAAAAAGCGACATCTGTGTGTAAAGGATATCACCACATGGGCTCAGGAACACTTCAGAAAACCACTGTCAGTAACTACAATTCGCCGCTACATCTGTAAGTGCAAATTAAAACTCTACTGCGCAAAGCGAAAACCGTTTATCAACAACACCCAGAAACGCCGCCGGCTTTGCTGGGCCCGAGCTAATCTAAGATGGACTGATGCAAAGTGGAAAAGTGTTCTGTGGTCTGACGAGTCCACATTTCAAATTGTTTTTGGAAACTGTGGACGACGGAGGAAAAGAACCATCCGGATTGTTCTAGGTGCAAAGTTGAAAAGCCAGCATCTGTGATGGTATGGGGGTGTATTAGTGCCCAAGACATGGGTAACTTACACATCTGTGAAGGCACCATTAATGCTGAAAGGTACATACAGGTTTTGGAGCAACATATGTTGCCATCCAAGCAACGTTATCATGGACGCCCCTGCTTTTTTCAGCAAGACAATACCAAGCCACGTGTTACATCAACGTGGCTTCATAGTAAAAGAGTGCGGGTACTAGACTGGCCTGCCTGTAGTCCAGACCTGTCTCCCATTGAAAATGTGTGGCGCATTATGAAGCCTAAAATAGCACAACGGAGACCCCCGGACTGTAGAACAACTTAAGCTGTACATCAAGCAAGAATGGGAAAGAATTCCACCTGAGAAGCTTCAAAAATGTGTCTCCTCAGTTCCCAAACGTTTACTGAGTGTTGTTAAAAGGAAAGGCCATGTAACACAGTGGTAACAACTTTTTTTGCAATGTGTTGCTGCCATTAAATTCTAAGTTAATGATTATTTGCACAAAAAAAAAAAAAAAAAAGTTTTTCAGTTGGAATATTAAATATCTTGTCTTTGCAGTCTATTCAATTGAATATAAGTTGAAAAGGATTCGCAAATCATTGTATTCTGTTTTTATTTACCATTTACACAACGTGCCAACTTCACTGGTTTTGGGTTTTGTATATGGACAAAAAAAAGCAGTTCCATCTTGTGTCCATAAGATGCCATCTTGCACAATTTTCAAAATTATTTTAATTTATTTCTGTTATTTTGTTTGCGCCATACTACTTTCTTTATAATGCTCTTATTGCTTTCATGTGCACTTTCGATTTTCTACTCAAGGTACATACATACATTTGTGTTTTGAGCACATTTAAAAATAGTCACAATAACCGTGAGAAGAAATGTTCATACCGTGACATCCCTATCACCAAGCTTCTTCTTGATTGTCTTGTGCGGGTCTACAATCCACTTTGGTCTTTCCACTGATGGTTTCTGTGACAGGTGTCTTTTAGCCGCATAACGAGTGGAGATTAGGAGTTCTTTCTTAAAGGGCCAGGACTGATTTGTGAGACAAACAGTGTATGCACTTGTAAATGTACCTTATCGTCCGTCCTAATGATACAAAAACTTCTTCTTATAAATGTCAGATCTGGAATTAGCAGTTAACTATTTAACCCTGTCTTAAAAAGTAACATTTCAACCCCTGATGGGACTTGAACCCACAACACCCGGCTTAGGAGGCCACTGCCTTATCCATTAGGCCGACTGTTGTAATATAAGCACAAAAACCTGCCGTACACCCTTTTTTTAAAGCCTTTTTAATTAATATTTCTAATGCCTTATCTAGTAGGCCAGTGTGTTCTTAACCATAGAGCGCCCTTAGATAGCCACCAAAAAAAATCTGTTCCTCAGCTGTGGTACTTAGCTGTAATACACTTTTCCACCACTTGTGGCAGTAATGAACATCTCCAACAAACAGAAGAAGTCTGGAGCTAAAGTCATAGTGCAAAAAGGGCAAAAAGCGCAAAAATTATGACTAAAGCGGTGAAACTCTATTTTTATGTCATAGGCAGTTTAGTTAAGAAAAATATTTAATTATATATATTTAATATTTAATTAATTGCGTTTATTTATTTTAGCGCCACATAACTGTATGTAATTTTTTTTTTTTATTATCAGTTATTTGTTCAGTAAGTCCCTTCTTAAGCAGTATGATATGCTTTCATATAATTTGGCAAGGTTTTAAACTGTAAGTAGGTAAGATATAATTGTTGAATACCATTAAAATCAAGAGCAAGATTACAAATGCAGTGTTTTAATTTGTTATAATTTTACTTGAATGCAAGTAAAATAAGTTTAAGACCTTTAATTATGCAATTTTATCATAAGCACAACATTTAATTATATGACCCAATGCAAACAACCTGCCCTAGTCATGGTACAAAAAAAAACATCAACTAACATAAAATGTCAACAAACATGGTCACACATAACACAACCTCCTCACTAAACTTGGTGGATATTATAAAAAAGAATGTCCATGCACCCTTAAAACTTTTAAACTACACCCATTTAAATCCATTACAAAGCATGATGGGAAAAATGCAAAACACTCTCTCCACACTTATCCATGTTTGGCGCATTTTAGCTGCTTGATATGGTCTGATTGTTTACGAAACTTTAAGGAGGTCATCACGGAAGTAAACAAGGTAGGAGTCAAACGTCACATACTCTTAAAATCCAATTACATTAATTACTAATTATATATCCATTATATTAATATACTATTATTATTATTGCTGTCATTTGTTGCCATCAAGTAGACAATGCAAATAAAATAAGTTGCATACCCTTAATTATACAATATTAACAAAAGCACAACATATTACTTATATGACCCAATGCAAACAACCTTCCCTAGTCATGGTGCAAAAAAAATCCACACAAAATGTCAACACACATGGTCACACATAACACAACCTGCTCACTAAACTTTGTGGATATTATAAAAAGAATGTCCATGCACCCTAAAAACCTTTAAATTACACAAATTACACACATCCATTACAAAGCATGATGGGAAGAATGCAAAACACTCTCTTTACACTTATCCATGTTTGGCGCATTTTAGCTGCTTGATATGTTCTGATTGTTTACGAAACTTTAAGGAGGTCGTCACAGAAGCAAACAAGGTAGGAGTCAAACTTTCACATACTTTTGAAATCCAATTACATTAACTACTAATTATATATCCATTATATTAATATATTATTATTATTATTGCTGTCATTTGTTGCCATCAAATGGACAATGCAAGTAAAATAAGTTTAAGACCTTTAATTATGCAATATTATCATAAGCACACATACTTTTGAAATCCAATTACATTAACTACTAATTATATATCCATTATATTAATATATTATTATTATTATTGCTGTCATTTGTTGCCATCAAATGGACAATGCAAGTAAAATAAGTTTAAGACCTTTAATTATGCAATATTATCATAAGCACAACATGAACTTATATGACCCAATGCAAACAACCATCCCTAGTCATGGCACACACAAAAAAAATCCATCCAACGTAAAATGTCAACACACATGGTCACACATAACACAACCTGCTCACTAAACTTTGTGGGTATTATAAAAAATGTCCATACACCCTAAAAACTTCAAAATTACACTTAATATTTCTGATTGTTTACGGAACTTTAAGTAGGTCGTCATGGAAGCAAACAAAGTAGGAGTGAAACTTTTACATACACTTAAAATCCAATTACATTACTTATTTTTATCCATTATATTAATATACTATTATTATTATTGCTGTCATTTGTTGCCATCAAGTAGACAATGCAAATAAAATAAGTCATATACCTTTAATTATGCAATAGCATCAAAAGCACAACTTTTAGTTATATGACCCAATGCAAACAACCTTCCCTAGTCATGGTACAAAAAAAACATCAACCAACATAAAATGTCAACAAACATGGTCACACATAACACAACCTCCTCACTAAACTTTGTGGATATTATAAAAAAATGTCCATGCACCCTTAAAACTTTTAAACTACACACATTTAAATCCATTACAAAGCATGATGGGAAAAATGTAAAACACTCTCTCCACACTTATCCAAGTTTGGCGAAATATTTCTGATTGTTTACGAAACTTTAAGGAGGTCGTCACGGAAGTAAACAAGGTAGGAGTCAAACGTTCACATACCATTAAAATCCAGTACATTAATTACTAATTATATATCCATTATATTAATAAACTATTATTATTATTACTGTAATTTGTTGCCATCAGGTAGACAATGCAAATAAAATAAGTCATGTGCCTTTAATTATGCAATATTAACACAAGCACAACATTTACTTATATGACCCAATGCAAACAACCTTCCCTAGTCATGGTATAAAAAGCATTTTAGCTGCTTGATATTTTCTGATTGTTTACGAAACTTTAAGGAGGTCGTCACGAAAGTAAACAAGGTAGGAGTCAAACTTTCACTTAAAATCCAATTACATTAATTACTAATGATAATGCCATTATATTAATATAATATGTGCACATATATATGTAAGAGTTACATATATATATATATATATATATATATATATATATATATATATACATATACATTTATAGATCTGTAAATGACGTAAATGAATAAAACAAAAACCAGCCTGACAAACTCGGCATAAGAACCCAGACCTGCTCACTCAGGGCTAATACATGTACTGTACTTCATCGTCCATGCTAACCACACAAAAGCTCCTGCTGGTTCAGTAACTTCTTCAGGATGTTGCCACGGTGACTATTTAACATGGTCTCCCACAGACAGCTGACATGACCGTGGGGTGACAAAGCCACAGGCGGAGTGGCCAGTTGGCCTCAAACTGACCATCAAACACGGCGCCCGGCTCGCTTCGTAATTACCTGCGGCCGCCGTTTAATTAACGCTTCACCCGCGGGTCCGCTCGGTGCTCCCGGGGGTGGCGTAAAAAGGCACGGGGGGGGGGGGGGCTCTGAAAGGGGCAGGATTAAGTGAGATTGCTGTAATTAGCCTTTATCCTCCTTGATTTAAAGTTAGGAGGATGTGGAGATTGAGGAATATCAAGCGGACTTAACGTGGGGAGAGGAGTTTGAAATGTGAAACTGATTCTTCCTGGCAGGCAAAAAAAAACAACATTTAAGGGCAGTATGATTTGTACAAGAGAGTTGACCAAGAGTTTTGGTAAAAAAAAACATTACCTTTAAAGTAAACCACAGTCAAAGCCTGACTTTGAAGGAAAACTGCACTTTTTTTGGAATTTTGCCCATCATTCACAATCCTTATCTGAGACAAGAACACACATATCTTTCTCTTTTCTGTGTCTTCTAAATAGTAAAACAATTCTAGTCAGAGGCAGCTATTTATGCGAGTAAAGGGGATTTAAAAAAACCAAAAAACATCTATTAACTTTTTAGGGCCAGAAACTGCATTGATTTGGAATTACCAATATTAGAATGATCAATCTTCTACCTACGTTTGAACTATTATTTTGTGTGTTTTATGCTCTTTTGTCAAAGAAAATGTTGATGTTTTTGTATGGCAACCACACAATATATGCAATATTTCCCACATAAAACATTTTAAAGTGAAATATTTGAAATAATTGGAGCCTTAATAGGTCAATAATTCATTATAACATTGACTTTTTTTTTTTTTTTTGAGCAATGGCAAAAAAAGAATAAAGAATGATAGACAAAAGGAAAAAAAAGCCTGCATGGCAGCTTTGTGTCAACATTGCAACTTTTTCTAGTTAGATTTCACCTCATTCCACTTTTTTAAATGTTTTTTTTAAATTTTTGCAATAGCATTTCCAGAATGTGTGGCGGGCCGGTAAACAATTAGCTGCGGGCCGCAAATGGCCCCCGGGCCGCACTTCGGACACCCCTGGTATATATAGTTACTTTAAAGGCCTACTGAAACCCACTACTACCGACCACGCAGTCTGATAGTTTATATATCAATGATGAAATCGTAACATTGCAACACATGCCAATACGGCCGGGTTAACTTATAAAGTGCAATTTTAAATTTCCCGCCACACTTCCGCTTGAAAACGTCTCAGTATGATGACGTATGCGCGTGACGTAGCCAGTTTAACAGAGGTATGGCTTCCCCGTTGAAGCCAATACGAAATAGCTCTGTTTTCATCTCATTATTCCACAGTATTGTGGACATCTGTGTTGGTGAATCTGTTGCAATTTGTTCATTGCATTATGGAGAAAGAAGCTGAGCAAGCAAAGAAGAAAGTTGTCGGTGCGAAGCGGATATTTTGCGAGGGAAGTCAGCAACACAACACAGCCGGTGTTTGTTTACATTCCCGAAAGATGCAGTCAAGATCGAAGAACTCGGACAGCAGAGACTCTAACCAGGAGGACTTTGATTTGGATACATAGACGCGACACCGTGAGTACGTAGCTGTGCTTCCAAACATTTGATCGCTTGCTATAACTAGCTCGAGCTAGTAGCTAGTAGCTAGGAGCTAGGAGCTAGGAGCTAGGAGCTAGCATAACAAACACCTAGGTGTTTTGTGGCATATTAAATATAAGCCTGGCTGTGTTGTGGCTAATAGAGTATATACCTGTATATGTCTTGTGTTTATTTACTGTTGTAGTCATTCCCAGCTGAATATCAGGTCCCACCCGCGCGCTTCCAAACATTTGATCGCTTGCCCGTACGTGCGTGTCACGTACGTAACTTTGGTTAAATATATAAGCTTTATGAACCTTGGGTTAGGTGAACGGTTCTTTGGGCTGAGTGAGTGTGTGTGTTGTGCAGGTGTTTGAATTGTATTGGCGGGTTATATATACGGGATCCCGTCTATATAACCCGCTCGAGCTATAACTAGCTCGAGCTAGTAGTTAGGAGCTAGGAGCTAGCATAACAAACACCTAGGTGTTTTTATGTGGGATTAATTTGTGGCATATTAAATATAAGCCTGGTTGTGTTGTGGCTAATAGAGTATATATATGTCTTGTGTTTATTTACTGTTGTAGTCATTCCCAGCTGAATATCAGGTCACCCCCGGCTCTCACAGCATCTTCCCTATCTGAATCGCTTCCACTCCCCACTAGTCCTTCACTTGCATTTTCCTCATCCACAAATCTTTCATCCTCGCTCAAATTAATGGGGAAATCGTCGCTTTCTCGGTCCGAATCTCTCTCACTTCTGGCGGCCATCATTGTAAAAAATAGGGAACTTTGCGGATATGTTCAATTGACTACGTCACGCTACTTCCGGTAGGGGTAAGCCTTTTTTTAAAATCAGATACCAAAAGTTGCGATCTTTATCGTCGTTGTTTTATACTAAATCCTTTCAGCAAAAATATGGCAATATCGCGAAATGATCAAGTATGACACATAGAATAGATCTGCTATCCCCGTTTAAATAAAAAAATTTAAAAAACATTTTTTAGCCCAATGCGGCCCCCAAGTCAATCAGTTTGAACACCCCTTGGCTATAATAACAATGGAGACACACTATTTTGTGTGGGGTCTTTCACGTTTTAAAATGTTTGATACTTTAGCTGACTAATAGCTCAAATGAAAAGTGTGTCTACCTCGTGCTATCCGGAGCACCCTCATGATCCTGATGATGGTGGGGTTGATGGGAAGGGAGGCATTGATCTCAATCTCCTCGAGCGTGATGCCCATCACTGACAGCAGCACAATGGCCAGGTCCAACTGGTTCCACCTACACACACACACACACACACACACACACACACACACACACACACACACACACACACACACACACACACACACACACACACACACACACACACACACACACACACACACACACACGCAACAGTTGTATTCACTTTTTCATCATCTGACCAAGTGCTACCAAGACAATTGTAAGTCTTATCTTGGGTTGAGGTTCAGGAATTCCTGGCGCTGCATATCAGTCCCTCTGTGTTATGTTAATACTCCCATGAATATTCATGCTTTACATCAACTTCATGCGTCATTTGCATGCTTCTCCCACCAGTGACTTGGCAGCCATCACACCTGAGGGCTGGCTGTTGCCTTTAATGAATATTTATGTCAATACAGGAAGAACGCTTTCGATCCCACAGAGCCAAGACGACCATTACCTCTTACCTTCATTCTTGCATCCGGTGCCATTTGAAAACTCAACAACAAATGTGTGTGTGTGCGTGTGAGAGATAAAGTCCACATTCAATACTGGCAGGCTCAGCTAATGTGGGCGTCTGGAGGTCAGAAGGTGGCTGGAAACTCCAGCATTAGAAAGTAGTGATGTATGTGTGCACAGCAGTTTACACAAATCAGCCAAATAATTCTCTACCTCCTCCAAAGAGATTAGGTTTGTGTCAATGTTGGCTCGTCAGCAGGCATTTGGACAAACTCAAAGGCTCAAAGATTAGTGGAGAACCCGTGGAGGCGTGCAGCATCGCCCCAAGGAAAAAACATAAACTGTTACAAGTACATGTTCTATTGTTCCGTGTTCACTTTTCTTAGTTAGCAGGATTACAGGAAAAACTACATGTCATATTTACATGAAATGTGGGAGCAGGGCCGGCCCTTGGCATAGGCCGTATAGGCAAATGCTAAGGGCGCCGTCCATCAGGGGGCGCCACGCCAGTGCCACAAATGTTGGAGAAAAAAAAAGAAAAAAAAGTTGGTACTATTATTTCTAAATACAAAAAATAATCCCACGTTAATTAAAATGCAAAGTAAAGCCTATTTAATAGAAATATTATTTGTTACAACATTACCCCCCCCCCCCCCCCCGAATGGTGCGCCACCCCCCCTTCCCGTATCATGACTCTTTTTGGACGTCACCACATCAAAAAATCAACACAAGATGTCAAAACAGCCAAAACTGTCAGGTGCCCAGGGAAGAAAAATAAGAAAAGAAGAGGAGGAGAAACGGGAAAAAGACAGAGGTAGCAGGTAGATAACGTTAGCCTACATGAAATTATTTGTCTGTTACAGAATGTGATAGTAACCTGGCTTTTTAGCATTAGGGTAATGTTACATGATTCGGCAATTGCTAATCAATAAATAGCTAGTTCTGTTTTAACGTCGGGTTAATATTGTGGAGGGGGCTAAATTGTTATGGAAAATAATAATGTAACGTTAGGTAATTACAGTACTCCCACCTTACATTCCTCAGGGACATTTGTATTAGATCTTTTAAGCAGGTGTTTTTTGTTTACATTGTTATTGCCTTCTGATTAGCTAATGTTTGCCCTGCAGGTAATAGTCACTTTTCCACCCCTTTATATATTAGGTATAGTTGTAAGCCTAGTTGTAAAAGTGCACATCATTAATGTTAATTAAGCAATATCACATGAGAGGGAATGCTGTTTTTTAATTTGAGTACTGCTGTGATTCGGTTAAAGATAATTATAACATAACATTCTCATATAATATATTATACTGCTGATTGTTAATTTGCTTTCTTTAAGTAAAAAAAAAGGTCAAAGACAAAGCTATTCGGTTTCTTGTGAGTATATACACTTCACTGCCGATGTGGGGGGGCGCCACCTAAAATCTTGCCTAGGGCGCCAGATTGGTTAGGGCCAGGCCAGTGTGGGAGAATGTTATTCAGATGTTCCATTAAGAACGTCAGTTTGTCAGACAATATTTTACCATCGGAGGAAGAAGTGGAGGAAGGTTGTGTGTAAATAAACAGGATTTGAATGAGTAGTCCAGCTTGGAGAACACTTGAATTAATTGTAAAACTCAATAACTTCTTAAGAGTAATTCGAAGGGACTCAAACCCGAAAACCATGCACATCATAGTTGGGATTTCATTCTTGTTTGAGTGTCGACCTCAGCCATAACCATGTACTGCTTTGATAGAATACAAAAACCAATGAATCACCACCCCAGATGGGACTCGAACCCACAATCCCTGGCTTAGGAGGCCAGTACCTTATCCATTAGGCCACTGGGGCTCAGGACTCTCTTGAGCAAGATTACAAAATGAACACAGAATATGTTCGACAACCGGGGGAATTTTTGACTGTTTCCCCTTGTGGTCCTCCATCAAGCAAAACAAACTCTGAGAAACTTTCTCTAAAGTAAGCAAACAACGGGGGGAAACACAACATTAATCCGATGGCTTAAAGGAGCGTCAAAGCAAAGTATGACATTGGCCCACAATCTCTGGCTACAATCAATAAAGTACTATCTATCTATCTGTGCACAGAAGATCAGAATTTTAGTCTGTTTGGCCCGGTGGTTTTCCATCAAACAACACAAAGTGTTGAAAACTTTCTAGAAAGTACAAAAAAAACGTCAGTGCAAAACTGTCATCTGAAGGTTTAGAAGAGCATCAAAGCAAAATATGACAGTTGCCTACGATCCTTGACCAGAAATTCCAAAAAAGGATCACCACCCCAGATGGGACTCGAACCCACAATCCCTGGCTTAGGAGGCCAGTGCCTTATCCATTAGGCCACTGGGGCTCAGGACTTTCCTTAACAGGACTTCAAAATCGATGCAGAATATGTTCGATAACCAGGTGAATTTCTGACTGTTTCCCCTTGTGGTCCTCAATCAAGCAAAATAAACTCTGAGAATCTTTCTCCAAAGTAAACAACCAAGGCCACCGGGGGCACACAACATTCATCCGAAGGCTTAAAGGAGCGTCAAAGCAAAATATGACATTGGCTCACAATCTCTGGCTACAATGTGTGAACAGAAGATCAGAATTTTAGTCTGTTTGGCCCGGTGGTTTTCCATCAAACAACACAAAGTGTTGAAAACTTTCTACAAAGTAAAAAAAACAAACTGTCAGTGCAAAACTGTCATCTGAAGGCTTAGAGGAGCATCAAAGCAAAAGATGACAGTTGCTTACGATCCTTGACCTGAAGTTCAACAAAGGATCACCACCCCAGATGGGACTCGAACCCACAATCCCTGGCTTAGGAGGCCAGTGCCTTATCCATTAGGCCACTGGGGCTCAGGACTCTCCTGAACAAGACTACAAAATCGACACAGAATATGTTCGACAACCGGGGGAATTTTTGACTGGTTCCCCTTGTGGTCCTCCATCAAGCAAAACAAACTCTGAGAAACTTTCTCTAGAGTAAGCAAACAACGGGGGTACACAACATTCATCCGAAGGCTTAAAGGAGCGTCAAAGCAAAATATGACATTGGCCCACAATCTCTGGCTACAGTCTGTGCACAGAAGATCAGAATTTTAGTCTGTTTGGCCCAGTGGTTTTCTATCAAACAACACAAAGTGTTGAAAACTTTCTAGAAAGTACAAAAAAAACGTCAGTGCAAAACTGTCATCTGAAGGCTTAGAAGAGCATCAACGCAAAAGATGACAGTTGCCTACGATCCTTGACCAGAAATTCCAAAAAAGGATCACCACCCCAGATGGGACTCGAACCCACAATCCCTGGCTTAGGAGGCCAGTGCCTTATCCATTAGGCCACTGGGGCTCAGCACTTTCCTTAACAGGACTACAAAATCGATGCAGAATATGTTCGATAACCAGGGGAATTTTTGACTGTTTCCCCTTGTGGTCCTCCATCAAGCAAAACAAACTCTGAGAATCTTTCTCCAAAGTAAACAACCAAGGCCACCGGGGGCACACAACATTCATCCGAAGGCTTAAAGGAGCGTCAAAGCAAAATATGACATTGGCCCACAATCTCTGGCTACAGTCTGTGCACAGAAGATCAGAATTTTAGTCTGTTTGGCCCAGTGGTTTTCTATCAAACAACACAAAGTGTTGAAAACTTTCTAGAAAGTACAAAAAAAACGTCAGTGCAAAACTGTCATCTGAAGGCTTAGAAGAGCATCAACGCAAAAGATGACAGTTGCCTACGATCCTTGACCAGAAATTCCAAAAAAGGATCACCACCCCAGATGGGACTCGAACCCACAATCCCTGGCTTAGGAGGCCAGTGCCTTATCCATTAGGCCACTGGGGCTCAGCACTTTCCTTAACAGGACTACACAATCGATGCAGAATATGTTCGATAACCAGGGGAATTTTTGACTGTTTCCCCTTGTGGTCCTCCATCAAGCAAAACAAACTCTGACAAACTTTCTCTAAAGTAAGCAAACAACGGGGGGAAACACAACATTAATCCGATGGCTTAAAGGAGCGTCAAAGCAAAATATGACATTGGCCCACAATCTCTGGCTACAATCTGTGAACAGAAGATCGGAATTTTAGTCTGTTTGGCCCGGTGGTTTTCCATCAAACAACACAAAGTGTTAAAAACTTTCTACAAAGTAAAAAAAAAAACGTCAGTGCAAAACTGTCAACTGAAGGCTTAGAAGAGCATCAACGCAAAAGATGACAGTTGCCTACGATCCTTGACCAGAAATTCCAAAAAAGGATCACCACCCCAGATGGGACTCGAACCCACAATCCCTGGCTTAGGAGGCCAGTGCCTTATCCATTAGGCCACTGGGGCTCAGGACTCTCCTGAACAAGATTACAAAATCGACACAGAATATGTTCGACAACCGGGGGAATTTTTGACTGTTTCCCCTTGTGGTCCTCCATCAAGCAAAACAAACTCTGAGAAACTTTCTCCAAAGTAAGCAAACAACGAGGGCACACAACATTAATCCGAAGGCTTAAAGGAGCGTCAAAGCAAAATATGACATTGGCTCACAATCTCTGGCTACAATGTGTGAACAGAAGATCAGAATTTTAGTCTGTTTGGCCCGGTGGTTTTCCATCAAACAACACAAAGTGTTGAAAACTTTCTACAAAGTAAAAAAAACAAACTGTCAGTGCAAAACTGTCATCTGAAGGCTTAGAGGAGCATCAAAGCAAAAGATGACAGTTGCTTACGATCCTTGACCTGAAGTTCAACAAAGGATCACCACCCCAGATGGGACTCGAACCCACAATCCCTGGCTTAGGAGGCCAGTGCCTTATCCATTAGGCCACTGGGGCTCAGCACTTTCCTTAACAGGACTACAAAATCGATGCAGAATATGTTCGATAACCAGGGGAATTTTTGACTGTTTCCCCTTGTGGTCCTCCATCAAGCAAAACAAACTCTGAGAATCTTTCTCCAAAGTAAACAACCAAGGCCACCGGGGGCACACAACATTCATCCGAAGGCTTAAAGTAGCGTCAAAGCAAAATATGACATTGGCCCACAATCTCTGGCTACAGTCTGTGAACAGAAGATCAGAATTTTAGTCTGTTTGGCCCAGTGGTCATCCATCAAGCAACACAAAGTGAAGAGCGTTAAAGCAAAAGATGACAGTTTCCTACAATCCCTGGCTACGATCCTTGACCAGACGATCAACAAAGCAAGGGTTGGGTTGTCAAAAACAAAAGAACCAAATAATTGAAGGGCAGTGACTTATCCATTAGACCACTGGGAGACATTAACATTGCCAGAAGACCTACAAGTGTCACGTCATCGTCGCATTTTGCTGCGTGGATCCTTCTCCCTTGATGCAGACGGAACTCCGGAGGCAAGGTGCAGGTGAGAGAATAATTTATTGTCCATGAAACATGCAAAAATACAAAAATAAACAAAACAAGCGTGCCTATAGCACGGGAAGCTAACAGAATAGCTAACAAGAAAAGCTTAGCATATGAACAGGCAAACAAATGGCGAAGCTTAGCTCAGGAATCAAATAAGTAGACGTCGTAACTGTTGCATGGAAGCAAATGAGAAAGCCAGACTGCGAAAAACAGGAATAAGTAGCTCTCCGATTAGTGCCCAGGAGCAGGTGAGCATCCCGAACACTAATCAGAGGCAGGTAAAAACTAATTTGCACCCATGGCAACTAAAATCTAACCCCAGGGGTGCTCAAAACAGGAGCTGAGGGAGTCAAAAACTAAACAAACATGATCCGGGCAACGGATCATGACAACAAGAGCCAGAAAGCAAGATTTACGGTGACATTATTGTTTTCTCTAGGGTCCTTCATGAAACAAATCAGACTCGATTTGAAAGCTTAATGAGAACTTTATTTCTGTTTGGTGGAATAAGAAAATAAGATTTTTTTTTTTCTCAAGAACACAACCATTGTGAACACACATCATTTGAAGAGTGCAACTTAGTGGCATAACACAGTTGTAGCCACAACAGATGTGACTTGAACCCAAAATCCCTAGCTTCGGAGTCCAGTGCCTTTCCCATTAGGCCACTGGCTGGCTTTAATCCGCTGAACGTAACTAAAAAAAAATCCACGCAGCATGGGTCCGCTAACAAGTGGAATTTTTGTCTGCCCTTCATCAAGTAAAACAAACTGTTAAAACCTTTCTCCAAGGTATACAAACTAGACCACTGGGGAACATAATTGGCATCTGAAGGCTTAGAAGAGCATCAAAGCAAAAGATGACAGTGGCCCACAATCCGTGGCTACAATTTTTGACCAGAAGTTCAACAAAGCAAAGGTTTGGCGGTCAAAAACAGAAGAACCAAAAATTTGACTAATGGTGCCTTATCAATTAGACCGGTGGTAGACATTATTGTCACCAGAAGGCCTACAAGAGCGAGAAAGCAAGATTCACAATGATTCTTTCGTTTTCCATTATGGTCCTTCAAAAAGCAAATCAGACTCAATTTGGAAGCTTCATCTGCCTTTTTTTCTGTTTAGTAGAAGTATAAGTTAGTAAGACAACTTTTTTTTTGTCAAGAACACAACAGGAGAGCAGTAAGACGTTTGTAAGGATTGGAGAGTGCAATTTAGCGATAAGACAGTTCTGTAGCCGACCGAGATGGGAAAGGAACCCACAATCTCTGTTTTAGGAGTACATCCTGAATGGGACTCCAACCCAACAAAGCAAAGGTTTGGCAGTCAAATACAAATGAAGTAAAAATTCAGAGGCCAGCGCATTATCCATTAGACCACTGGAAGACATCATTGTCACCAGATGGCCTACAAGAGAAAGTAAGCAAGATTTACAGCAACCCTTTGGTTGTCTATGTTGTTCTTTCAAAAAGTAAATATAACGCGATTTGAAAGCTACCTGATGCCTTTTTTTCTTTTTGGTAGAAAAAGTAAAATACACTTTTTTTTCTCAAGCACACAACAGTATTTGTGAAGACACTTGTATTGACTGAAGAGTGCAACTACAGTTTTGCAGCCACTCCAAATGGGAATTGATACCACAAACCCTGTTTTAAGAAGTAACCCCAGATGGGACTTGAACAAACAATGCCTGGCTTTAGAGGCCAGTGCCTTATCCATTAAGCCCCAAAGCTTTCGGTGATAAGACTAGAACATAGACGGATCATAGGTCTGGTAGCCAGTAAAATTCTTGTCTATTTCCACTTTTGGTCCTTCATCAAGCAATATAAACTGGATTTGTAAACTTCATTAGGCCAAACCTAGACAAGAACATAACTGCTACAAACACTTAGAAGTACCTATAGTCCTCATTTTATAGCTTTTACCCAAAATAGTTATTTGGCATAATTGGCACAGACAAGGAATTGGGGGACCGAACAACCTAGAGAAAATCCTACTGTTGGATGTAGGATTTAGGGACAAAAGAAATGCAACTAAGCCTGAAAGAAGTTTAGATGTAATTATTGTTCAAGTGCACACCTCAGCTATAAACATGATTTGATTTGATAGACTACAAAAAAAGGATCACCACCCCAGATGGGACTTGAACCCACAATCCCTGGCTTAGGAGGCCAGTGCCTTATCCATTAGGCCACTGGAGCTCAGTACTCTACTCAACAGGACTAGAAAATCAACGCATGATGGGTAGGTGAACCAGTGAAATTTTTATCGGTTTGCCCTGATGGTCCTCCATGAAATAAAACAAACTGTTGAAACCTTTCTCCAAGGTAAATAACAACTGTCATCTGAAGGCTGAAGAGCATCAAAGTAGAAGATGACAGTGGCCCACAATCGCTGGCTACAATTCTTGACCATGAGGTCAACAAAGCAAATAATCGGCGGTCAAAAACAAAAGAACCCATAATTCGGAGTGCCTTATCAATTGGACCACTGCTAGACATTAAAATCGGCAGATGGCCTACAAAAGTGAGAAAGCAAGATTTAATGGGACACTTTGGTTTTCTATGGTTGTTCTTCAAAAAGTAAATCAGACTTGATATGAAAAGATTCATGAGGCTTTTTTTCTGTTGTGAAGATTGTTGTGTAATTGTGAAGACACTTATATTAGATGAAAAGTGCAAATTCAGTTATGTAACCACTCCAGATGGGACTTCTTACCCACAAACCCTGTCTTAAAAGTCCACCCCAGATGGGACTCGAACCCAAAACCCCTGGCTTAGGAGGGCAGTGCCTTATGCATTAGGCCACTGGAGCCCACTGCTTCACTCTACAGGACTAGAAAATTGACGCAGGATGGGTAGGTGAACCAGTGGAATTTTTATCGGCTTTCCCCAATGGTCCTCCATCAAGTAAAACAAACTGTAGAAACCTTTCTCCAAGGTAAATAAACTGTCATCTGAAGGCTTAAAAGAGCATCAAAGTAGACAATGACAGTGACCCACAATCCCTGGCTACAATCCTTGACCAGAAGTTCAACAAAGCAAATAATCGGCAGTCAAAAACAAAAGAACCCAAATTTTGTAATTGTTCTGTAACCACTGGGACTTCAACCCACAAACCCTGTCTTAAAAGTCCACCACAGATGGGACTCGAAGACACAATCCCTGGCCTAGGAGGCCAGTGCCTTATCCATTGGACCACTGGTAGACATTAATATTGCCAGAAGGCCTACAAAAGCGAGAAAGCAAGATTTAAAGGCACCCTTTGGTTTTCTATGGTGGTTCGTCAAAAAGTAAGTCAGACTTGATTTGAAAGACTCATGAAGCCTTTTTTTTGTTTGGTGGAATAAGTAAGGGAAACAACTTTTTTATCAAGAACGCAACAGGGAAGCAGTAATTGTGAAGAAATTTGTGTTGGTTGAAGAGTGCAACAACAGCTCTGTAACCACCCTAGATAAGACTTGAAGTCACAAACCCTGTCTTAAAAGGCCACCCCAGACGGGACTTGAAACCACAATCTCTGGCTTAGGAGGCTAGTGCCTTATCCATTAGGCCACTGGGGCCCAACGTCTATTGGAATAGCACTACAAATTCGACACAGCATAGGTCTCGTAGCCAGTGGAGTTCATGTTTATTTCTTCTGATGTTCCTTCATCAAGCAAAATAAACTGGATTTGTAAACTTTACTAGGCCACTCCCAGAAAAGAACAGAACTGGTAAAAACTCTTAAAAGTACCCACAGTCCGCATTTTATAGTTTTTTACCAAATAGTTATTTGGCATATTTTGCTCAGAAAAGGATCTGGGGCACCAAACAACCCAAATTAAATACTACTTTTGGAGGTTAGATTTAGGGGGGAAAAAATTGCAACTTAGCCTGAAAAAAAGTTTAGATGTAATTTTTGTTCGAGTGTAGACCTCAGCCATAACCATGTACTGTTTTGATTTGATAGACTACATAAAAAAGAACTACCACCCCAGATGGGACTCGAACCCACAATCCCTGGCTTAGGAGGCCAGTGCCTTATCCATTAGGCCACTGGAGCTCACTACTTGCCTCTGCAGGACTACAAAATCGACGCAGGATGGGTTGGGGAACCAGTGGAATTTTTATCGGTTTTCCCCAATGGTCCTCCATCAATTAAAACAAATGGTTGAAACCTTTCTCCAAGGTAAACAAACTAGACCACTGGGGTACACAACTGTCATCTGAAGGCTTAGAAGAGCATCAAAGTAGAAGATGACAGTGACCCACAATCCCTGGCTACAATCCTTGACCAGAAGTTCAAAAAAGCAAATGTTCGGCAGTCAAAAACAAAAGAACCCAAAATTCAGAGGCTAGTGCCTTATCCATTAGACCACTGGTAGACATTAATATTGCCAGAAGGCCTACAAAAGCCAGAAAGCAAGATTTAATGGGACCCTTTGGTTTTCTAGTAGAAGATGACAGTGACCAACAATCCCTGGGCAGAAGTTGAACAAAGCAAAGGTTCGGCGGTCAAAAACAAAAGAATTAAAAAGTCGAAGGCCAGCGCCTACAAGAGCAAGAAAGCAAGATTCACAATAATTCTTTGTTTTTCAATACTGGTCCTTCAAAAACAAAATCAGACTAATTTTAAAGTTTTATGATGCCTTTTTTTTGTTTTGTAGAATAATAATAATAATAATAGATTTTATTTCTAAAAAGCACTTTACATTGAGCAAACAACCTTAAAGTGCTACAGTGTATTAAAAAAAATAAAAAAATAAAATAAAAAAAAAATTAAAAAAAAAAAAACTAGAACAGCCTAATAGCTAGAACTAGTATGCATACATCTAAAAAAAGGCTTTTTAAAAAAAATTTTTTTTTAAAGAAGGGTTTTTAAGCCTTTTTTAAAAAGCATCCACAGTCTGTGGTGCCCTCAGGTGGTCAGGGAGAGCGTTCCACAGACTGGGAGCGGCGGAGCAGAAGGCCCGGTCTCCCATTGTTCCCAGAATATGTATGTAAGACAACATTTTCCTACCAACAGCCATTGTAAAGACACTTGGTTTAACTTGATACCACTTTTAAGTGACTTCAAACCCACGGACGGACCCTGGTTCAGGAAGACAGTGCCTTATCCGTCCGGCCACTGGAGCACACCAGGTTTAGGAACCTGACTAGAAAATTGTGCAACATTTTGTACTGCTGAAAGCAGGTATCGATTGGTTTTTTGCGTGTGGGTATTAAAGTAGCGATACTTTTGACAACCCTATGGTTGACACAGTCACACTGCAAAAACTGAAATCTAAGTAAGATTAAATATCTCAAATAAGGGTGATATTTGTTTATTTTTTTTGTCTGATAAGATAATTCTTCTCACTAAGCAGATTTTATGGTAGAGTGTTTTTATTTGTTTTAAGTGTTTTGGTCCTAAATTATCTCAGTAAGATTTTACAGCTTGTTGCTGAGATTTGATGACCTATATTGAGTAAAACGTATATATATATTCCTTGAGCACTAATTGACTGAAAGAGCACACTTTTGGCGCGATGATGTCATGTTATCGATGGAAAAATGCATTTTTAGACAATATGATTTGCCTAAACGGCTTGTAGACCCCGAGAGTAACAAGCGGTTGCCTTGTTGCCTTTCCGTTAAGAAAAATAAACTAGTTTTTACTATAAGTTTGCTGGTTTCAAGAAATGTAATGCCGAGCGAATATCATTATGTCAAGATAAGGGCACTAGCATTTACTTAGTTTAAGAATATTTTTCAACATATTGAGAAAAAAGGTCTCATATTAGTTTTTTTCTACCAAGAAAAGTGCACTTGTTATTAGTGAGAATATACTTATTTTAAGGTATTTTGGGGTTCATTGAAGTTAGCTAATTAGGGACCGAGTCCCTTTTGGACAGAGGACCCGATTGCATTTCTAGCGTTTTATTATTATACCGCTGCCTCTTTGAGCTGTAATTTGACCCCCTTTAACATGCTTCAAAACTCACCAAATTGGACACACACATCAGGACTGGCAAAACTTGCGATATAATCAAAAAAACAAACCCCAAAACTCAAGATTGCGCTCTAGCGCCCCCTAGGAAGAAAACACAGACAAAACTGCCTGTAACTCCCAGTAGGAATGACATAGAGACATGAAACAAAAACCTCTAAGTAGGTCTCACTTAGACCTATATTTCATACACTGACAATCCCCAGCAAAAATCAACAGGAAGTTTGCAATTCCCCCTTCAAAACAAATGTTGAGTAAAAAGAGTCACCTTTTTTCAAACATTATCTCCTCGCGTTTGTCGTGTCGGCTTCAAATTAGCACAGGAGAGAGATTGAACCCTTCTGATTAAAAGTTGATGAAAGAGATTTAATTACTGCTCCGGTTTGGATTTTATAGTCTACATAAAAAAGGACCACCACCCCAGATGGGACTCGAACCCACAATCCCTGGCTTAGGAGGCCAGTGCCTTATCCATTAGGCCACTGGAGCTCATCTCCTCATCAGGACTGGCAAAAATTGCGATCTAATAAAAAAACCAAACCCCAAAACTCAAGATTGCGCTCTAGCGCCCCCTAGGAAGAAAACACAGACAAAACTGCCTGTAACTCCCAGTAGGAATGACATAGAGACATGAAACAAAAACCTCTAAGTAGGTCTCACTTAGACCTATATTTCATACACTGACAATCCCCAGCAAAAATCAACAGGAAGTTTGCAATTCCCCCTTCAAAACAAAAGTTGAGTAAAAACAGTCACCTTTTTTCAAACATTATCTCCTCGCGTTTGTCGTGTCGGCTTCAAATTAGCACAGGAGAGAGATTGAACCCTTCTGATTAAAAGTTGATGAAAGACTTTTAATTACTGCTCCGGTTTGGATTTTATAGACTACATAAAAAAGGACCACCACCCCAGATGGGACTCGAACCCACAATCCCTGGCTTAGGAGGCCAGTGCCTTATCCATTAGGCCACTGGAGCTCATCTCCTCATCAGGACTGGCAAAAATTGCGATCTAATCAAAAAAACCAAACCCCAAAACTCAAGATTGCGCTCTAGCGCCCCCTAGGAAGAAAACACAGACAAAACTGCCTGTAACTCCCAGTAGGAATGACGTAGAGACATGAAACAAAAACCTCTAAGTAGGTCTCACTTAGACCTATATTTCATACACTGACAATCCCCAGCAAAAATCAACAGGAAGTTTGCAATTCCCCCTTCAAAACAAAAGTTGAGTAAAAACAGTCACCTTTTTTCAAACATTATCTCCTCGCGTTTGTCGTGTCGGCTTCAAATTAGCACAGGAGAGAGATTGAACCCTTCTGATTAAAAATTGATGAAAGAGTTTTAATTACTGCTCCGGTTTGGATTTTATAGACTACATAAAAAAGTACCACCACCCCAGATGGGGCTCGAACCCACAATCCCTGGCTTAAGAGGCCAGTGCCTTATCCATTAGGCCACTGGAGCTCATCTCCTCATCAGGACTGGCAAAAAATGCGATCTAATCAAAAAAACCAAACCCCAAAACTCAAGATTGCGCTCCAGCGCCCCCTAGGAAGAAAACACAGACAAAACTGCCTGTAACTCCCAGTAGGAATGACATAGAGACATGAAACAAAAACCTCTAAGTAGGTCTCACTTAGACCTATATTTCATACACTGAGAATCCCCAGCAAAAATCAACAGGAAGTTTGCAATTCCCCCTTCAAAACAAAAGTTGAGTAAAAACAGTCACCTTTTTTCAAACATTATCTCCTCGCGTTTGTCGTGTCGGCTTCAAATTAGCACAGGAGAGAGATTGAACCCTTCTGATTAAAAGTCGATGAAAGAGTTTTAATTACTGCTCCGGTTTGGATTTTATAGTCTACATAAAAAAGGACCACCACCCCAGATGGGACTCGGACCCACAATCCCTGGCTTAGGAGGCCAGTGCCTTATCCATTAGGCCACTGGAGCTCATCTCCTCATCAGGACTGGCAAAAATTGCGATCTAATCAAAAAAACCAAACCCCAAAACTCAAGATTGCGCTCCAGCGCCCCCTAGGAAGAAAACACAGACAAAACTGCCTGTAACTCCCAGTAGGAATGACATAGAGACATGAAACAAAAACCTCTAAGTAGGTCTCACTTAGACCTATATTTCATACACTGACAATCCCCAGCAAAAATCAACAGGAAGTTTGCAATTCCCCCTTCAAAACAAAAGTTGAGTAAAAACAGTCACCTTTTTTCAAACATTATGTCCTCGCGTTTGTCGTGTCGGCTTCAAATTAGCACAGGAGAGAGATTGAACCCTTCTGATTAAAAGTCGATGAAAGACTTTTAATTACTGCTCCGGTTTGGATTTTATAGACTACATAAAAAAGGACCACCACCCCAGATGTGACTTGAACCCACAATCCCTGGCTTAGGAGGCCAGTGCCTTATCCATTAGGCCACTGGAGCTCATCTCCTCATCAGGACTGGCAAAAATGGTGATCTAATCAAAAAACCAAACCCCAAAACTCAAGATTGCGCTCTAGAACTCCCTAGGAAGAAAACACAGACAAAACTGCCTGTAACTCCCAGTAGGAATGACGTAGAGACATGAAACAAAAACCTCTAAGTAGGTCTCACTTAGACCTATATTTCATACACTGAGAATCCCTAGCAAAAATCAACAGGAAGTTTGCAATTCCCCCTTCAAAACAAAAGTTGAGTAAAAACACCCACCTTTTTTCAAACATTATCTCCTCGCCTTTGTCATGTCGGCTTCAAATTAGCACAGGAGAGAGATTGAACCCTTCTGATTAAAAGTTGATGAAAGAGTTTTGATTACTGCTCCGGTTTGGATTTTATGAGCCCTCAAAGTCGGTCCCGTCCATCGCTGCTTGCAGCTTTAATTTGACTTGTTTTGGAAAGTCTTGACAAGCCAAATTTTCTTGTTCTATTGGCAGATCATTTTGCTTAGTTCAAGTAAAATACCCCTCATTTTTATTAATTTTTTTCTTGTTTTTGAACACTGACTTTTTGCAGTGGGTTTTTGCAGTCATACTTGGGCTACAAGGCGAGGCGACGGGAAGTCAAGGGACTACAAAAACTGCAGAAGGATTACACAAAAACAGGTTTCCTCAGCGCGCGTACACACTTCTAAAAACGGAGCAGCAGATGTAATAATAAATATTTCCACAGAGGAAAATGTAAAGTAATATGCAGCAACAGCTGCTCCGCATGAATGCGAGCACCACGCCGTGCCGGACAGAAGAAGACTCACTCAATATCGATTCCATTAACATTCTATTTTCTGCACCTGCACAGCTTTAGCGTGGGTGTTTAAGGAAAAAAAAAAAATTCCACTCAAAAAGATGAAAACCCCCAAAATGTCACCACCAGTTTGTTCCCTGACTGCGGAGAAGACACGTTTGTCCAAATGCGTTAGTCACGATTTGCTCACAAGGTTTGTCCATTTTCATTCTCCTATTTGAAGCCTATGCATTATTGTATTAGAGTACCTGTCTTTGAAGAAACGCCGGAACCCGAAGGCCACCAGCTTGAGCGTGGCTTCGATGACAAAGGTGGAGGTGAAGAAGTAGTTGCAGTACTTCAGCGCCGTTTCCAGAGACTGAAATAGGAAATTGCACGTTTTATTCACTTGTTGGTGTTAGAATAATTGTTTCTAAGTTATCACAAAAACTTTGTGTTACATTGAGTCATACTTGCCAACCTTGAGACCTCCAATATCGGGAGGTGGGGGGTACGGGGTGGGGGGGTTGAGGGCGTGGTTGGGGGCGTGGTTATTTACAGCTAGAATTCACCAACTCGAGTATTTCATATATATTTCATATATATATATATATATATATATATGTATATATATATATATATATATATATATATATATGTATATATATATATATATATATATATATATATATATATATATATATATATATATATATGTGAAATACTTGACTTTCAGTGAATTCTAGCTATATATATATATATATATATATATATATATATATATATATATATATATATATATATATATATATATATATATATATATATATATATATATATATATACTACCGTTCAAAAGTTTGGGGTCACCCAAACAATTTTGTGGAATAGCCTTCATTTCTAAGAACAAGAATAGACTGTCGCATTTCAGATGAAAGTTATCTTTTTCTGGACATTTTGAGCGTTTAATTGACCCCACAAATGTGATGCTCCAGAAACTCAATCTGCTCAAAGGAAGGTCAGTTTTGTAGCTTCTGTAACGCGCTAAACTGTTTTCAGATGTCTGAACATGATTGCACAAGGGTTTTCTAATCATCAATTAGCCTTCTGAACCAATGAGCAAACACATTGTACCATTAGAACACTGGAGTGATAGTTGCTGGAAATGGGCCTCTATACACCTATGTAGATATTGCACCAAAAACCAGACATTTGCAGCTAGAATAGTCATTTACCACATTAGCAATGTATAGAGTGTACTTCTTTAAAGTTAAGACTAGTTTAAAGTTATCTTCTTTGAAAAATAAGGACATTTTAATGTGACCCCAAACTTTTGAACGGTAGTATATATATATATATATATATATATATATATATATATATATATAGCTAGAATTCACTGAAAGTCAAGTATTTCATACATATATATATATATATATATATATATATATATATATATATATATATATATATATATATATATATATATATATATATATATATATATATATATATATATATATATATGAACGGAGAAGTTAAACAGGACAATACTGCCATCTAATGGATAGCCACCGGAACACTGAAATTCAAGTATTTTTTTTTTTTTCTATGTAAATAAAATAAATAAATATATATATATATATATATATATATATATATATATATATATATATATATATATATATATATATATATATAGCTAGAATTCACTGAAAGTCAAGTATTTCATACATATATATATATATATATATATATATATATATATATATATATATATATGTATGAAATACTTGACTTTCAGTGAATTCTAGCTATATATATATATATATATATATATATATATATATATATATATATATATATATATATTTATTTATTTTATTTACATAGAAAGAAGAAAAAAAAACTTGAATTTCAGTGTTCCGGTGGCTATCCATTAGATGGCAGTATTGTCCTGTTTAACTTCTCCGTTCATTGGGCAGGCAAGCTGTTTATATTGTGGGAAAGCGGACGTGAGAACAGGCTGTCCCCACTCAGTCTCAGGTCCGCATTGAGCGGGAGGGGGCGTGGCCTGAATACCGGGAGTTTGTCGGGAGAAAATCTCCGCCGGGAGGTTGTCGGGAGAGGCGCTGAATACCGGGATTCTCCCGCTAAAATCGGGAGGGTTGGCAAGTATGCATTGAGTGCCCGGTGAGAAGCAAAAGCTGTCTTTGAAACCTACCAAGAGTAAGGCTCGTAAAACCCCACTGTGTAGGGGGGGAAGCAACATGAAGGTGTTCTGTTTCTTTCATGTATTGTAATCAACAGAAATATATTGTTTTAACCCAAGGACTACAAAGCGGAGAGAAGGCAGGATCTGCCCAAGTTCCAGACGACCTCCTTTTGAATCTCCTTTTTCAACTGTTTTACGAACCTCTTTTGAACTGTTCCAGGAGCCTTTTTTTAAACTATTTTACGACCTTTTCTGTGAACTGTTGTAATCAAAGGCGATTACGACCTTGTCCCTTAGAAGCAGCTGTTGTCATGTGGTCAGAGGAAGTCCAAATAAAGGGGGAGGCGTACAATCTTTTGGCAGAGCGTAATGACACTGTACAAGGGTACAGATGTCCAAGCGTCTCTCCTCAAATTGAGCCAAATTGAATTCTGTCTCTGTTTAATTCTTTGCTTCTTGTCTTGTTTAATAGATGTCATCAGTGTTTGAACCTGACAGTTGGAAACATCTTCTTTCGACAAACACCTTTTTGTGTCAGTGTGTACACATTAGCTCTGTCATGCTAACCAATAACGGCTTGAGAAGGTAATAACAATGCAGGCTAATTTGTGTCTTTATTACAAAAGCTTTGTTTTGGACACTTAATGTATGCTATTGTTTTACATCAAATTATGCAGACAATTTCATTAAATGAAAATAAGTGAGCAAATGTGTTTACAAATTCAGTGCACAGAAATTCATTGTCAAACATATCAGTAAAAAAAAAAAAAATCAGTGAATAAAAATTCAGTGCAAAAAACATTTCAATAAAAAAAATCAGTGTATAAAAGGTCAGTGCAAAAAAATCAGAGTATAAACATGCAGTGTAAAGAAAATGTAATTGTATAAAAAATACTGTGAATAAAAAAATGTGTTTAAAAATTAAGTGTAAAAAAAGTTGTGTAAAAATATTCAGTGTTTAAAAATAGTTGTTGTTTTTTTACACCTAATTCAGTGTAAAAAACCTATGTGTAAAAATTACGTTTAGAAAAAAAATCTGTGTCAAAATTCAGTGTAGAAAATTCAGTGTATAGAAAGTCAGTGCAAAATAATTCAGTGCATCAACATTCAGTGTAAAGAAAAAATAAATGTACACAAAATTCAATGTCTAAAAAATTCTGTGAAAAATAAGTCAGTGAATAAAAAAAATCTGTGTATAAAAATTTAGTGTAAAAATAGTGTGTAAAAATATTCAGTGTTTAAAAATTAGGTGTAAAAATGTATAGAAATTCAGTGTAAAAATTCTGTTTAAAAAAAAAATCTGTCAAAATTCAGTGTAAAAAAATTCAGTGCAAAATAATTCAGTGTATAAACATTCTGTGTAAAGAAAAATTAACTGTCTAAAAAATTCAGTTGATAAAAAAAATCTGTCTATAAAAATTCAGTGTAAAAAAATAGTGTGTAAAAATATTCAGTGTTTAAAAATTAGGTGTAAAAAAAATTCAGTGTATCACATTTTAGTGTACAAAAATCAGTGTATAGAAATTCGATGTAAAAAACTTATGTGTAAAAAAATCACTGCATACAAATTCAGTGTAGATTTTGTTTAAAAAAAACAGTGTGAAAATTCAGTCTAAGAAAATCAGTGTATAGAAAATTCAGTGCAAAATAATTCAGTGTATGAACATTCAGTGTAAAGAAAAATTAAATGTATAAAAAATTAAATATCTAAACAATTCTGTGAAAAAAAAAATCAGTGGATAAAAAAAATCAGTTTAAAAATTAGGTGTAAAAAAATTTAGTTTATTAAATTTTACTGTGCAAAAATCAGTGTGTAGAAATCCAGAGTAAAAAACTTATGTGTAAAAATTCTTTGTATAGAAAGTCAGTGCAAAAATAATTCAGTGTATAAACATTCAGTGTAAAGGAAAATTAAATGTATAAAAATTCAGTGAAAAAAATAGTGTGTAAAAATATTCAGTGTTTAAAAATTAGATGTGACAAAAATTCAGTGTATTACATTTTAGCGTACCAAAATCAGTGTATAGAAATTCAATGTAAAAAACTTCTATGTGTAAAAAAATCAGTGTATAGAAATTCAGTGCAAAATAATTCAGTGTATAAAAAAATCTGTGTAAAAATATTTAGTGTATCAAAATTCAGTGGATAAAAAAACGTTGTGTGTAGAAATTTTCAGTGTTTTTTTTACACAGAAATTCTATACACTGATTTTTAGTAATAAAGACACTGATTTAATTTCAATTAAAAAAATAAACAATACAGAAAAGTACAATTTAAAGTTTTGTTTTAGGTCAATGGAACGCAGTGGTCTTGAAAAATAAGCTAAATGAGTACAACCAAGGTTGCTGATGTTAAAATTGCTTCGTGCTAATGCTAGGCTAAGTAATTAGTTGCACTTTAAAAGTGTGCATTATTTCTGTGGACCCCTCAAGCAACACGGAAGGCTGACCTGCGGCTGGCTGTAGTGCTCCAGGGACATGGTGATGACGTTGATGCAGATGATGAAGGTGATGACCAGGTCCAGGTAGTGGCTGGTGCACAGCGTGTGGATGGCCAGGCGGGCTGGGCCGTACGATGCGTAGTAGGGAAGCTTCTGGGCCTCTGCGTTCAAAGTGAGACGTCAGAAGACACACCATAAAGTCAACAAACTGGACATTCGTGAATATGAGGCTAATTACCACATCACATCATACCATAGCGTTGTTGTTAGCATTCCTAGTCCACAGTATTGTAAACCATAATAGATAGCATTGTTTTTAGCATGAGCATTGCGAGAGCACAGATTTGAAGGACTGTTGCCGATCGTCATAGGTAGCATTATTTTAGCATTAGCATTCCTAGTCCACAGTATTGTAAACCATAATGGATAGCATTGTTTTTAGCATGAGCGTTGCGAGACCACAGATTTGAAGGACTGTTGCCGATCGCCATAGATAGCATTATTTTGGCATTAGCATTCCTTGTCCGCAGTTTTGTCAGACTGTTTGCGACCATCATAGTTAGCATTGTTTTTAGTATTAGCATTCCTTGTCCGCAGTTTTGTCAGACTGATGCCAACCGTCATAGTTAGCATTGTTTTAAGCCTTAGCATTCCTTGTCCGCAATTTTGTCAGACTGATTCCGACCGTTATAGTTAGCATTGTTTTTAGCATTAGCATCCTTGTCTGCAGTTTTGTCAGACTGATGCCGACCGTCATAGTTAGCATTGTTTTTAGCCTTAGCATTCCTTGTACGCAATTTTGTCCGACTGATGCCGACCATCATAGTTAGCATTGTTTTTAGCCTTAGCATTCATTGTCCGCAATTTTGTCAGACTGATGCCGACCGTCATAGTTAGCATTGTTTTCAGCCTTAGCAATCCTTGTCCGCAGTTTTGTCAGACTGATGCCGACCGTCATAGTTAGCATTGTTTTTAGCCTTAGCATTGCTTGTCCGCAATTTTGTCAGACTGATGCCGACCGTCATAGTTAGCATTGTTTTAAGCCTTAGCATTCCTTGTACGCAGTTTTGTCAAGACTGATGCCGACCGTCATAGTTAGCATTGTTTTCAGCCTTAGCATTCCTTGTCCGCAATTTTGTCAGACTGATTCCGACCGTTATAGTTAGCATTGTTTTTATCATTAGCATCCTTGTCTGCAGTTTTGTCAGACTGATGCCGACCGTCATAGTTAGCATTGTTTTTAGCCTTAGCATTCCTTGTACGCAATTTTGTCAGACTGATGCCGACCGTCATAGTTAGCATTGTTTTTAGCCTTAGCATTCATTGTCCGCAATTTTGTCAGACTGATGCCGACCGTCATAGTTTGCATTGTTTTCAGCCTTAGCAATCCTTGTCCGCAGTTTTGTCAGACTGATGCCGACCGTCATAGTTAGCATTGTTTTTAGCCTTAGCATTCCTTGTCCGCAATTTTGTCAGACTGATGCCGACCGTCATAGTTAGCATTGTTTTTAGCATTAGCATTCCTTGTCCGCAGTTCTGTCAGACTGATGCCGACCGTCAAAGTTAGCATTGTTTTTAGCCTTAGCATTCCTTGTCTGCAATTTTGTCAGACTGTTGCCGACCATCATAGTTAGCATTGTTCTTAGCCTTAGCATTCCTTGTCCGCAATTTTGGCTGACTGATTCCGACCGTCAGAGTTAGCATTGTTTTTAGCATTAGCGTTCATTGTCCGCAGTTTTGTCAGACTGATGCCGACCGTCATAGTTAGCATTGTTTTTAGCCTTAGCATTCCTTGTACGCAGTTTTGTCAAGAGTGATGCCGACCATCATAGTTAGCATTGTTCTTAGCCTTAGCATTCCTTGTCCGCAATTTTGTCAGACTGATGCCGACCGTCATAGTTAGCATTGTTTTTAGCATTAGCATTCCTTGTCCGCAGTTCTGTCAGACTGATGCCGACCGTCATAGTTAGCATTGTTTTTAGCCTTAGCATTCCTTGTCCGCAATTTTGTCAGACTGATGCCGACCGTCATAGTTAGCATTGTTTACAGCCTTAGCATTCCTTGTCCGCAGTTTTGTCGGACTGATGCGGACCGTCATAGTTAGCATTGTTTTTAGCCTTAGCATTTATTGTCCGCAGTTTTGTCAGACTGATGCCGACCGTCGTAGTTAGCATTGTTTTCAGCCTTAGCATTCATTGTCCGCAGTTTTGTCGGACTGATGCGGACCGTCATAGTTAGCATTGTTTTTAGCCTTAGCATTTATTGTCCGCAGTTTTGTCAGACTGATGCCGACCGTCATAGTTAGCATTGTTTTTAGCCTTAGCATTCCTTGTACGCAGTTTTGTCAAGACTGATGCCGACCATCATAGTTAGCATTGTTCTTAGCCTTAGCATTCCTTGTCCGCAATTTTGTCGGACTGATTCCGACCGTCAGAGTTAGCATTGTTTTTAGCATTAGCGTTCATTGTCCGCAGTTCTGTCAGACTGATGCCGACCGTCATAGTTAGCATTGTTTTCAGCCTTAGCATTCCTTGTCCGCAGTTTTGTCAGACTGATGCCGACCGTCATAGTTAGCATTGTTTTTAGCATTAGCGTTCCTATTTCACAGTTTCGAAGGACTGCCGTCATTTGTCATATTTAGCATTGTTTTTAGCATTAGCATTTCTAGCCCATTATCATTAGCTCGGTGTTTAACGTTAAAAATCAAATACATGGCATGTATTATTAAACAATTAACATTTATCACCACGTGAACACACACCAAAGTACTGGAAATTGGTACTGTTGAGTACCCTTACCAACTCACCAGGAGTTGGTACCGTGTTGGTGTAAATGTGAAAGGTACCCATCCCTAGCGATAACTAAGCAGCATCGTGGTAGATATGATGTAGGTATAGGCAGTGGCAGAGTTCTGGTATGTAAACA
>NC_084748.1:9461888-9534388 GCF_033978785.1 Entelurus aequoreus
TCTTTCAACCATCCACCCACACTACTCTTCTGATATATCGAACACAAAACATGTTTTCCTTTTCTCATCCGATTTGAACCACACCCTCCACTCACCCTGGACATTCAAGCCAGCCTAATTCCAGGTTCCGAAAATTCCCTGATTTCCCAGAATTACCAGGAATGTCCCTATATTTCTCAACCGATGCTAACTGTTCCACCATCCCCACACTCCACTCACCTTGAAAAACCAAGCTACCATCTTCCAAGTTCAAAAAAATTCCAGGAAAGCCCTATTTTCACCTCTTCCTGGAAAGTTTTGACAGTCCACATTTTCCAACGGTTTTTGACCATTCCACCTTCAAAACATTCCTCTTAGATGGGACCACCGACATTCCTATTTTTGTTTTTGTACAAATTCCAGGTTTTCCAAAAATTCCAGGATTTTCCAAATTACCCATTCTCAATTCAAACTCTTACTACGTCAACATTTTTCAACCGATTCCAAAAATTCCAACACCAACCCATTCATATCATCTACGACAATTGTGCTAGTATCAATATTTTAAAAAAGTCACAGTTTTACAGAAACTCCCAAATTTCCAGGAAATTCCCATTTAAATGAATGGACAAATTCATAGTTCTACAAAGCCCCAAATTCCCAAAATTTGGCATCATTTTTAAACCCGATTCCGATCTTTCGACCATCAACCCCCACTACTCTTTTGATGTATTGAACACAAAACATGTTTTCCTCTTCTCATCCGATTTGAACCACACCCTCCACTCACCCTGGACATTCAAGCCAGCCTGTTTCCAGGTTCCGAAAATTCCCTGATTTACCAGAATGACCAGGAATGTTCCTACATTTCTCAACCGATTCCAACCGTTCCACCATCCACACACTCCACTCACCTTGAAAACCAAACTACCATCTTCCAAATTCAAAAAAATTCCAGGAAAGCCCTATTTTCACCTCTTCCTGGAAAGTTTTCACAGCCCACATTTTTCAACCGTTTTCAACCATTCCACCTTCAAAACATTACTCTTAGATGGGACCACCGACGTTCCTATTTTTGTTTTTGTACAAATTCCTGGTTTTCCCAAAATTCCAGGATTTCCAAATTACCCATTCTCTTACTACGTCAACATTTTAAAAAAATTCCAACACCAACCCATTCATATCATTTAGGACAATTGTGCTAGTATCAATATTTTCAAAAAGTCACGGTTTTACCGAAGTTCCCAAATTTCCAGGAAATTCCCATTTAAATTAATAGACAAATTCATAATTCCACAATGCCCTAAATTTTCAAAATTTGGCATAATTTTTTTAACCCGTAACCGATCTTTCAACCATCCACCCACCCTACTCTTCTGATATATCGAACACAAAACATATTTTCCTTTTCTCATCCGATTTGAACCACACCCTCCACTCACCCTGGACATTCAAGCCAGCCTAATTCCAGGTTCCGAAAATTCCCTGATTTCCCAGAATTACCAGGAATTTCCCTATATTTCTCAACCGATGCTAACTGTTCCACCATCCCCACACTCCACTCACCTTGAATAACCAAGCTACCATCTTCCGAGTTAAAAAAAATTCCAGGAAAGCCCTGTTTTCACCTCTTCCTGGAAGGTTTTCTACAGTCCACATTTTTCAACTGTTTTGACCATTCCACCTTAAAAACATTCCTCTTAGATGGGACAACCAACGCTCCTATTTTTGTTTTTGTACAAATTCCAGGTTTTCCCAAAATTCCAGGATTTTTGAAATACCCATTCTCTTACTATGTCAACATTTTTCAACCGATTCCAAAAATTCCAACACCAACCCATTCATATCATCCAGGACTATTGTGCTAGTGTCAATATTTTAAAAAAAGTCACGGTTTTACCAAAGTTCCCAAAATTTCCAGGAAATTCCCATTTAAATGAATGGACGAATTCATAATTCCACAATGCCCTAAATTTTCAAAATTGGGCGTCATTTTTAAACCCGATTCCGATCTTTCGACCATCAACCCCTACTACTCTTTTGATGTATTGAACACAAAACATGTTTTCCTCTTCTCATCCGATTTGAACCACACCCTCCACTCACCCTGGACATTCAAGCCAGCCTGTTTCCAGGTTCCGAAAATTCCCTGATTTCCCAGAATTACCAGTAATGTCCCTATATTTCTCAACCGATGCTAACTGTTCCACCATCCCCACATTCCACTCACCTTGAATAACCAAGCTACCATCTTCCAAGTTCAAAAAAATTCCAGGAAAGCCCTGTTTTCACCTCTTCCTGGAAAGTTTTCACAGTCCACATTTTTCAACCGTTTTTGACCATTCCACCTTCAAAACATTACTCTTAGATGGGACCACCGACGTTCCTATTTTTGTTTTTGTACCAATTCCTCGTTTTCCCAAAATTCCAAGATTTCCGAACTACCCATTCTCTTACTACGTCAACGTTCCTATTTTTGTTTTTGTACCAATTCCTGGTTTTCCCAAAATTCCAGGATTTCCGAATTACCCATTCTCTTACTACGTCAACATGTTTCAAAAATTCCAACACCAACCCATTCATATCATCTAGGACAATTGTGCTAGTATCAATATTTTCTTAAAGTCACGTTTTTACCGAAGTTCCCAAATATCCAGGAAATTCCCATTTAAATGAATGGACAAATTCATAGTTCTACAATGCCCAAAATTCCAAAATTTGGCGTCATTTTTAAACCCGATTCCGATCTTTCAACCATCCACCACACTACTCTTCTGATATATCGAACACAAAACATGTTTTCCTTTTCTCATCCGATTTGAACCACACCCTCCACTCACCCTGGACATTCAAGTCAACATGTTTCCAGGTTCCAAAAATTCTCTGATTTCCCAAAATTACCAGGAATGTCCCTACATTTCTCAACCGATTCAAACCGTTCCACCATCCACACACTCCACTCACCTTGAAAACCAAACTACCATCTTCCAGATTCAAAAAAATTCCAGGAAAGCCCTATTTTCACCTCTTCCTGGAAAGTTTTCACAGTCCACATTTTTCAACCGTTTTCAACCATTCCACCTTCAAAACATTACTCTTAGATGGGACCACCGACGTTCCTATTTTTGTTTTTGTACCAATTCCAGGTTTTCCCAAAATTCCAGGATTTTTGAAATACCCATTCTCTTACTATGTCAACATTTTTCAACCGATTCCAAAAATTCCAACACCAACCCATTCATATCATCTAGGACAATTGTGCTAGTATCAATATTCTAAAAAAGTCACAGTTTTACCGAAGCTCCCAAATTTCCAGGAAATTCCCATTTAAATGAATGGACAAATTCATAGTTCAACAATGCCCAAAATTCCCAAAATTTGGCGTCATTTTTAAACCTGATTCCGACCTTTCGACCATCAACCCACACTACTCTTTTGATGTATTGAACACAAAACATTTTTTCCTTTTCTCATCCGATTTGAACCAAACACTGCGCTCACCCTGGACATTCAAGCCAGCCTGTTTCCGGGTTCCGAAAATTCCCTGATTTCCCAGAATTACCAGGAATGTTCCTACATTTCTCAACCGATTCAAACCGTTCCACCATCCACACACTCCACTCACCTTGAATAACCAAGCTACCATCTTCCAAGTTCAAAAAAATTCCAGGAAAGCCCTGTTTTCACCTCTTCCTGGAAAGTTTTCACAGTCCACATTTTTCAACCGTTTTTGACCATTCCACCTTCAAAACATTACTCTTAGATGGGACAACCGACGTTCCTATTTTTGTTTTTGTACCAATTCCTGGTTTTCCCAAAATTCCAAGATTTCCGAATTACCCATTCTCTTACTACGTCAACGTTCCTATTTTTGTTTTTGTACCAATTCCCGGTTTTCCCAAAATTCCAGGATTTCCGAATTACCCATTCTCTTACTACGTCAACATTTTTCAAAAATTCCAACACCAACCCATTCATATCATCTAGGACAATTGTGCTAGTATCAATATTTTCTTAAAGTCACGGTTTTACCGAAGTTCCCAAATATCCAGGAAATTCCCATTTAAATGAATGGACAAATTCATAGTTCTACAATGCCCTACATTTAAAAAATTTGGCATCATTTTTAAACCCGATTCTGACCTTTCAACAATCCACTTACGCTACTCTTTTGATATATCGAACACAAAACATGTTTTCCTTTTCTCATCCGATTTGAACCACACACTCCGTTCACCCTTTCCTGATTTCCCAAAATTACCAGGAACGATTACGCGTCTATCGCGATATATAACGATATCGTTTTTTTCGTCCAGCCCTCGTTGTTGTGTGTGTGTTACCTGCTGGTCTATCCCCACCGCATCCAGACCATGGTACATGATGTTGACCCATCCGTCTTTGGAGGCCAGCACGAACAAGGACATCAGAGCCTTAGAGAGGGACACACACACACAAAGTGGACAAAATAATTAGGACACAACCAAAAACTGGACTTGGAACATTAATACATAAATAAATGGGTTATACTTGTATAGCGCTTTTCTACCTTCAAGGTACTCAAAGCGCTTTGACACTATTTCCACATTCACCCATTCACACACTGATGGCGGGAGCTGCCATGCAAGGCGCTAACCAGCAGCCATCAGGAGCAAGGGTGAAGTGTCTTGCCCAAGGACACAACGGACGTGACTAGGGTTGTAGAAGGTGGGGATTGAACCCCAGTAACCAGCAACCCTCCGATTGCTGGCACGGCCACTCTACCAACTTCGCCACGCCGTAAATAAATAAATAATTAAATTAAACAATAATAAACAACAAATAATGTATAAATATAATTTATAAACAAAAATAAATGAAAGTTAAAATAAGAATAATACTGAATTAAATATATATGATTTATAGATGTTAATGTAATAAAAGCTAATAATTTATGAATACTAATGAATATAAAATCATCTAATATGTACAAATAATACTCAGAAACGACTATATTAATGATAAAAAATACACAATTTATAAATTATGAATAAATAAAAAATTATATATCAATGTAATGTATCAATATCAAAACTTATAGAACATAAAATATACTTTATAAATAATAAACAAATACAAACACATACACAGTTTTAGCAGCAATTTTTCCATCACTTCATCGATATTATGTTCTTGTTTTTCACTCACTGTAAGAGAAATATCTTTTTTGAGAAAGTTCCCCCAGCTTGTAATGAATGCTGCTGCTCGAGTGCTGACTAGACGAGACGAGATCATACACGTCCCCTTTCTATTTATGGAAGTACCAAACGTGGAAACAAATTCTTGAGACGTGTACTTTCATTATTCCGCCATTTAACGTGGTCCGTCACGTCATTTAAAGTGGCCCGCCATGTCATTTAATGTGGTTCGTCACATTATTTGACATAATCCGCCAGACAAATAATTTGGCCCTGTGAGACGTAACTAGGAATGTGCTCCCTTGATAAAAACGACGTGGCTCCCCTTTACATCAGGCTTCTCTGCACATCTTAAAATAAAGCTCTGCCAACCATCCATCATTAGTTTAGTTTATTAAGGATCCCCATTAGTCTACACCAGGGGTCACCAACCTTTTTGAAACCAAGAGCTACTTCTTGGGTACTGATTAGTGCGAAGGGCTACCAGTTTGATACACCCTTAAATAAATTGCCAGAAATAGCCAATTTGCTCAATTTACCTTTAACTCTATGTTATTATTAATAATTAACGATATTTATCATTGTGGAAACACTGATCATCTTAATGATTTCTCACAATAAATATTAGAGATTAGAGATATATGCGTTAAAATGTAATATCGGAAATTATCGGTATCGGTTTTTTATTATCGGTATCGTGTTTTTTTTTTGTTTGTTTTTTAATTAAATCAACATAAAAAACACAAGATACACTTACAATTAGTGCACCAACCCAAAAAACCTCCCTCCCCCCATTTACACTCATTCACACAAAAGGGTTGTTTCTTTCTGTTATTAATATTCTGGTTCCTACATTATATATCAATATATATCAATACAGTCTGCAAGGGATACAGTCCGTAAGCACACATGATTGTGCGTGCTGCTGGTCCACTAATAGTACTAACCTTTAACAGTTGATTTGACTAATTTTCATTCATTACTAGTTTCTATGTAACTGTTTTTATATTGTTGTACTTTCTTTTTTATTCAAGAAAATGTTTTTAATTTATTTATCTTATTTTACTATTTTTTTTTAAAAAAGTACCTTATCTTCACCATACCTGGTTGTCCAAATTAGGCATAATAATGTGTTAATTCCACGACTGCATATATCGGTTGATATCGGTATCGGTTGATATCGGTATCGGTAATTAAAGAGTTGGACAATATCGGAATATCGGATATCGGCAAAAAGCCATTATCGGACATCCCTAATTTAATATATATAGAAACAGATAAATATCAATATGCAACACTTTATTTTTATATTTTCTCTAAGTGCACATTTTTCAAATTGAACATTTTCGAATGATCACTTCTAAGACAGTCTTGTGAAATCACAATATCCCATTTTAACTAGCTAGTCACTAACATTTTTTAACAAATCATGAATTACTTTGCAACATGTTTGTACAAATAACTCATGTAAAATATAAAACCCTCAATTTTTTTAATAAATCCTGTCACACTTTGAACTGGACACCAAATCTGTTATCTGTTTCTTTGTCAGTTAGTGAAGACCAAGTCTTTCAAATATTTTCTTGGATTTTCAAATTCTATTTGAGTTTTGTCTCTCTTAGAATTAAAAATGTCGAGCAAAGCGAGACCAGCTTGCTAGTAAATAAATACAATTTAAAAAATAGAGGCAGCTCACTGGTAAGTGCTGTTATTTGAGCTATTTTTAGAACAGGCCAGCGGGCTACTCGTCTGGTCCTTACGGGCTACCTGGTGCCCGCGGGCACCGCGTTGGTGACCCCTGGTCTACACCGCAGTGGAGACTGTTCTTCCTGGGGTCCGGGCAAAAAACATCACACAATCACAAAACAAAAGATTACAATGCAGTACAACATGATCAAATAATAAAATGTTGTAATACAAAAATAGCAACAACAAAGAACCAAAAAAAGTAATAATAACTACGAGTTTACATAATAATGTTCATACCAAAGATAAAAAGAGCAATATAAAAATAGATATATATATTTTTGCAAAAATAAAACAAAGAACCAATGGCCTAAAATATACACATTAGTAGGGATGTCCGATAATGGCTTTTTGCCGATATCCGATATTCCGATATTGTCCAACTCTTTAATTACCGATACCGATATCAACCGATACCGATATTGATATATACAGTTGTGGAATTAACACATTATTATGCCTAAATTGGACAACCAGGTATGGTGAAGATAAGGTCCTTTTTTTTTTAAATTAATAAAATAAAATAAGATAAATAAATTAAAAACATTTTCTTGAATAAAAAAGAAAGTACAAAAATATAAAACCAGTTACATAGAAACTAGTAATTAATGAAAATGACTAAAATTAGCTGTTAAAGGTTAGTACTATTAGTGGAGCAGCAGCACGCACAATCATGTGTGCTTACGGACTGTATCCCTTGCAGACTGTATTGATATATATTGATATATAATGTAGGAACCAGAATATTAATAACAGAAGGAAACAACCCTTTTGTGTGAATGAGTGTAAATGGGGGAGGGAGGTTTTTTGGGTTGGTGCACTAATTGTAAGTGTATCCTGTGTTTTTTATGTTGATTTAATAAAAAAAAAACAAAAAAAAAACAAACAAACAAAAAAAAAACGATACCGATAATAAAAAAAAAACGATACCGGTAATTTCCGATATTACATTTTAAAGCATTTATCGGCCGATTATATCGGCCGGCCGATATTATCGGACAGCTCTACACATTAGTGTACCAAAGACAATAAGTGACGAAAAATTACCATCCATCCATTTTCTACTGCTTGTCCCACAATCAATAAAATAGTCAATAATCAATAAAAACAGTCATGACATTAGGTACAATCTAGAATAATCTCTTTCCGCAAAGGAAAAGGTCATTGTTAGCACGTAGCTCACATAGCTACGCCGGTGTTGCTATGCGTAAGTGTGTGCCACTCCATAACGTTTCTGCGTGTGATACATGGCATCTGTTATGTTGCGTCTCGCAGCGGAGACGCAACAACTGCGAGAAAGTCGGACGCCGCTTTGTCCGTGCGCGGAACGGAGACGCTGCCAGGTGTGTGGTCGCGGCCTCGTACCTGTCCGAGGTTGTCAAAGTTGTATTTGTGATGAACCCATCGGTAGTTGGCAGCCAGGCAGTCGGACTTGTTGGTGATGTTTTTCACGTCCACGCCCACGCAGTAGTAGAACTTGCCTTTGAACAGCTGACACACACACACACACACACACACACACACACACACACACACACACACACACACACACACACACACACACACACACACACACATACTGGTTATCATTTGGAATGGGGGACCAAGTTTTGGATCATCACTTGTGGGGAAGCACCCTTTCTACAGGTTGTGGAGGCATAAAAAAAAAAGAGGTAAAAATGAGCTCATACACGTCTTTAAATCTCTGGATTGATGAAGTAATGTGCTGATCATTCTTACTGGGGATAAATAATATGGTTTATGGCAGGGGTCGGCAACCCAAAATGTTGAAAGAGCCATATTGGAGCAAAAATACAAAAACAAATCTGTCTGGAGCCGCAAAAAATGAAAAGCCATATTGTGTCATGAGTTATGAATTGAATTAAGATGACTTAAAGAAAACTAAATGAGCTCAAATATAGCTACAAATGAGGCATAATGATGCAATATATACATATAGCTAGCCTAAATAGCATGTTAGCATCGATTAGCTTGCAGTCATGCAGTGACCAAATATGTCTGATTAGCACTCCACACAAGTCAATAACATCAACAAAACTCACCTTTGTGCATTCACGCACAACGTTAAAAGTTTGGTGGACAAAATGAGACAGAAAAAGAAGTGGCATAAAACACGTCCTAGAAAGTCGGAGAAAGTTATACTTGTAAACAAACTATACGGTGAGTTCAAGGACCGCCAAAATTAGTAGGACAAAACGGCGCTCGGCAAATACTCAAATCAGTGAAGCGTGTTTAATATAAACAGTGTGCTTTATAACAATTAGGGAGGTTTGCGTCATGTTTGTCCTCCTACGAAAACCATATTAAAACAAAAACTTTTTTTTTTTCCCTCATCTTTTTCCATTTTTCATAAATTTTTTAAAAAGCTCCAGAGAGCCACTAGGGCGGCGCTAAAGAGCCGCATGCGGCTCTAGAGCCGCGGGTTGCCGACCCCTGGTTTACACACACACACACACACTTTTTATAGCAATAACAAAAGTGTAATGTCATGCCGGACCCCCTTGGACAATCAAACTACCATTTTCCCAAGTTAAAAAAAAAGATTCCAGGAATTCCCACAATTTCTGGTTTTCCGAAGCTCTTCCTGGAAAGTTTTCACAGTCCACTTTTTTCAACTGTTTTTTAACATTCCACCTTCAAAACCTTCTTCTGAATTAGGAAAACAAAACTTTTTTGTTTTTCATAAAAAAAATTGTTTTTTCCTAAATTCCAGGAATTCCGAAATACCAAATAAAATTCAAACTGTTACTACGTCAACATTTTTCAACCGCTTCGAAAAATTCCAACGCCAACCCATTCATATCATCGAGGAAAATTGTTGTATTACCAATATTTTCAAAAATTCCTGTTTTTCCCGAAATTCCTAGGAAATTACCATTCAAATGAGTGGACATTTTCATAGTTATACAATGACCAAAATTTTGCGACATTTTTTACCCGATTCCGACCTTTCAGCCATCCACCCACACTACTCTTCACATGTGTCGAACACAAAACATGTTTTACCTTTACCAAAATTCTCAGTTTTCCCGGAATTTCCGGCAATTTTCTCCCCATTGACAATGAATGGGAAATATACAATCTACTGCATATCCCACATTTCTCATCCGATTAGGACCGTTCCACCATCCACACTCCACTCACCTTCGACAATCTAACTACCATTTTCCCAAGTTCAAAAAAGTTCAAAGGCCTATTTTACCTCTTCCTGGAAAGTTTTCACAGTCCACATTTTTCAACTGTTTTTTACCATTCCACCTTCAAAACCTTCTTCTGAATTGGGACAACAAAACTTTTTTGTTTTTCATAAAACATTTCCTTTTTTCCTAAATACCAGGAATTCCGAAATACCAAATAAAATTCAAACTGTTACTACGTCAACATTTTTCAACCGCTTCGAAAAATTCCAACGCCAACCCATTCATATCATCGAGGAAAATTGTTGTATTACCAATATTTTCAAAAATTCCTGTTTTTCCCGAAATTCCTAGGAAATTACCATTCAAATGAGTGGACATTTTCATAGTTATACAATGACCAAAATTTTGCGACATTTTTTACCCGATTCCGACCTTTCAGCCATCCACCCACACTACTCTTCACATGTGTCGAACACAAAACATGTTTTCCCTTTACCAAAATTCTCAGTTTTCCCGGAATTTCCGACAATTTTCTCCCCATTGACAATGAATGGGAAATATACAATCTACTGCATATCCCACATCTCTCATCCGATTAGGACCGTTCCACCATCCACACTCCACTCACCTTCGACAATCTAACTACCATTTTCCCAAGTTCAAAAAAGTTCAAAGGCCTATTTTACCTCTTCCTGGAAAGTTTTCACAGTCCACTTTTTTCAACTGTTTTTTAACATTCCACCTTCAAAACCTTCTTCTGAATTAGGACAACAAAACTTTTTTGTTTTTCATAAAAAATTTCGTTTTTTCCTAAATTCCAGGAATTCCGAAATACCAAATAAAATTCAAACTGTTACCACGACAACATTTTTCAACCGCTTCGAAAAATTCCAACGCCAACCCATTTATATCATCAAGGAAAATTGTTGTATTACCTATATTTTCAAAAATTCCACTTTTTCCCCAAATTCCCAAATTCCTAGGAAATTCCCATTCAAATGAGTGGACATTTTCATAGTTATACAATGACCAAAATTTTGCGGCATTTTTTACCCGATTCCCACCTTTCAGCCATCCACCCACACTACTCTTCACATGTGTCGAACACAAAACATGTTTTCCCTTTACCAAAATTCCCCGTTTTCCCGGAATTTCCGGCAATTTTCTCCCTCCCTATTGACAATGAATGGGAAATATACAATCTACTGCATATCCCACATTTCTCATCCGATTAGGACCGTTCCACCATCCACACTCCACTCACCTTCGACAATCTAACTACCATTTTCCCAAGTTCAAAGCCCTATTTTACCTCTTCCTGGAAAGTTTTCACAGTCCACATTTTTCAACCGTATTTTACCATTCCACCTTCAAAACCTTCTTCTGAATTGGGACAACAAAACTTATTTGTTTTTCATAAAAAAATTCATTTTTTCCTAAATTCCAGGAATTCCGAAATACCAAATAAAATTCAAACTGTTACTACGTCAACATTTTTCAACCGCTTTGAAAAATTCCAACGCCAACCCATTCATATCATTAAGGAAAATTGTTGTATTACCAATATTTTCAAAAATTCCTGTATTTCCCGAAATTCCCAAATTCCTAGGAAATTCCCATTCAAATGAGTGCACATTTTCATAGTTATACAATGACAAAAAATTTTCGACATTTTTTACCCAATTCCGACCTTTCAACCATCCACCCACACTACTCTTCACATGTGTCGAACACAAAACATGTTTTCCCTTTACCAAAATTCCCTGTTTTCCCGGCAATTTTCTCCCCATTGACAATGAATGGGAAATATACAATCTACTGCATATCCCACATTTCTCATCCGATTATGACCGTTCCACCATCCACACTCCACTCACCTTCGACAATCTAACTACCATTTTCCCAAGTTCAAAAAAGTTCAAAGCCCTATTTTACCTCTTCCTGGAAAGTTTTCACAGTCCACTTTTTTCAACTGTTTTTTAACATTCCACCTTCAAAACTTTCTTCTGAATTGGGACAACAAAACTTTTTTGTTTTTCATAAAAAATTTGTTTTTTCCTAAATTCCAGGAATTCGGAAATACCAAATAAAATTCAAACTGTTACTACGTCAACATTTTTCAACCGCTTCGAAAAATTCCAACGCCAACCCATTCATATCATCGAGGAAAATTGTTGTATTACCAATATTTTCAAAAATTCCTGTATTTCCCGAAATTCCCAAATTCCTAGGAAATTCCCATTCAAATGAGTGGACATTTTCATAGTTATACAATGACCAAAATTTTGCGACATTTTTTACCCGATTCCGACCTTTCAGCCATCCACCCACACTACTCTTCACATGTGTCGAACACAAAACATGTTTTCCCTTTACCAAAATTCTCAGTTTTCCCGGAATTTCCGGCAATTTTCTCCCCATTGACAATGAATGGGAAATATACAATCTACTGCATGTCCCACATTTCTCATCCGATTAGGACCGTTCCACCATCCACACTCCACTCACCTTCGACAATCTAACTACCATTTTCCCAAGTTCAAAAAAGTTCAAAACCCTATTTTACCTCTTCCTGGAAAGTTTTCACAGTCCACATTTTTCAACCGTTTTTGACCATTCCACCTTCAAAACCTTCTTCTGAATTGGGACAACAAAACTTTTTTGTTTTTCATCAAAAAATTCCTTAATTCCAGGAATTCCGAAATACCAAATAAAATTCAAACTGTTACTACGTCAACATTTTTCAACTGCTTCGAAAAATTCCAACGCCAACCCATTCATATCATCAAGGAAAATTGTTGTATTACCAATATTTTAAAAAAATCCACTTTTTCCCAAAATTCCCAAATTCCTAGGAAATTCCCATTCAAATGAGTGGACATTTTCAGAGTTATACAATGGCCAAAATTTTGCGACATTTTTTTACCCAATTCCGACCTTTCAACCATCTACCCACACTACTCTTCACATGTGTTGAACACAAAACATGTTTTCCCTTTACCAAAATTCCCCGTTTTCCCGGAATTTCCGGCAATTTTCTCCCCATTGACAATGAATGGGAAATATACAATCTACTGCATATCCCACATTTCTCATCCGATTAGGACCGTTCCACCATCCACACTCCACTCACCTTCGACAATCTAACTACCATTTTCCCAAGTTCAAAAAAGTTCAAAGCCCTATTTTACCTCTTCCTGGAAAGTTTTCACAGTCCACATTTTTCAACTGTTTTTTACCATTCCACCTTCAAAACCTTCTTCTGAATTGGGACAACAAAACTTTTTTGTTTTTCATAAAAAATTTCCTTTTTTCCTAAATTCCAGGAATTCCGAAATACCAAATAAAATTCAAACTGGTACCACGTCAACATTTTTCAACCGTTTCGAAAAATTCCAACGCCAACCCATTCATGTCATCAAGGAAAATTGTTGCATTACCAATATTTTCCAAAATTCCTGTTTATCCCGAAATCCCCAAATTCCTAGGAAATTCCCATTCAAATGAGTGGACATTTTCATAGTTATACAATGCCCAAAATTTTGCGACATTTTTTACCCGATTCCGACCTTTCAGCCATCCACCCACACTACTCTTCACATGTGTCGAACACAAAACATGTTTTCCCTTTACCAAAATTCTCCGTTTTCCCGGAATTTCCGGCAATTTTCTCCCTCCCTATTGACAATGAATGGGAAATATACAATCTACTGCATATCCCACATTTCTCATCCGATTAGGACCGTTCCACCATCCACACTCCACCCACTGTCGACAATCAAACTACCATTTTCCCAAGTTCAAAAACGTTCAAAGCCCTATTTTACCTCTTCCTGGAAAGTTTTCACAGTCCACTTTTTTCAACTGTTTTTTAACATTCCACCTTCAAAACCTTCTTCTGAATTAGGACAACAAAACTTTTTAGTTTTTCATAAAAAATTTAATTTTTTCCTAAATTCCAGGAATTCCAAAATACCAAATAAAATTCAAACTGTTACTACGTCAACATTTTTCAACCGCTTCGAAAAATTCCAACGCCAACCCATTCATGTCATCGAGGAAAATTGTTGTATTACCAATATTTTCAAAAATTCCTGTATTTCCCGAAATTCCCAAATTCCTAGGACATTTTCATAGTTATACAATGCCCCAAATTTTGCGACATTTTTTACCCAATTCCGACCTTTCAACCATCCACCCACACTACTTGTCAGAGGTCCCTTAAAGGTGACTGTGTAAACAGAGCGATGTCCCCATTAAGTAGGTATTGCCAGAACACACACACACACACACACACACACACACACACACACACACACACACACACACACACACACACACACACTGTTGCATGATGGGAACGCTGAGAAGGTACGGTAGGTAAGGTTGTATTTTTGCCTCATTCCAGTGAGAATCCTGCGTGTGACTAGCTGCAGTGTGCTCAAACCACCACCAGGTGGCAGATAATAGCGCATCATCTCAGCGAGGGATGAGGCGTTCACCTGAACTCCCAGGATGCCGAAGATGATGAAGAAGGCGCAGCAGATGAGGACGATGTTGCCGATGGGCTTGAGGGAGGTGATGAGGGTCTCCACCACCAGCTTGAGGCCGGGGGCCCTGCTGATGACCCGCAGGGGACGCAGCGTCCGCAGCAGCCGGAGGACGCGCAGCACGCCCAGGATCTTGGCGCCGCCCGCCATGGACACCACGATGTCGATGAGCGACACGAAGACCAGGAAGCCGTCCAGAATGTTCCAGCTGCTCCTCAGGTAGGCCTTCTCTCCCAGGTAGAGGCCCATGGACACCACCTGGGGACACGGCAGCATCATGGGCATGTGTTGGTCTCGTTAACAAAATAAGAGTTTAACACACGCACACGACTAAGGGCCTGTGTTGTATGTCCTATGTGTGTGTTTCAGCATATTTGGATGGTCAGAAATGAAAAAATAGCAGACATATCGTCTATTCAGCAATTTCCTTTTATAATGTTATAGCTGCTAGAGGACTTAAGGGGCGGATTAAAGCAAAATCAATTGTGCGTTTTGGTGTGCTTTTACTTGCACTGAATTTTTTCATACTGAATCTTTTTTAAACTGTTTTTTTTTTGCACTGACTTTTTTGCACTGATTTTTTTTACATAACATTTTTAAACACACGCATTTTGTTAACACATTTTTTTTTTCAATTACCAACATAATTCAAAATACATATACATGTGTATATATGTATATTTTATTTTTTATTTTTTTAATTACATTTTTATTTATTTATTTATTTTATTGTATTTACATTTCAAGTCAAACGTATTCTTCAAACTGATTCTTATAATACAACTAAACATTTTCTTTTTTAAATTGATTTTTGACAATTATGAATCGATCTGAAAGAATCGCAATTTTTTTTTTTTTTTACATTTCAAATAAAACATATTCTTCAAACTGATTCTTAGAATACAACTAAACATTTTTCTTTTTTAAATTGATTTTTGACAATTATGAATCGATCTGAAAGAATCGCAATTTGAATGGGAATCGATTTTTTTTGTGCGCCCCGAATAATGACATTTTATGTCAAAAGTACCAGTATCTGATTCTTTTTAAAATAAATAATATTACTACTAATAACAATAATATTGGTCTTATCATGATCATAATAATAACAATATACATTTTATCATTAATCATTAACTATATATATTATTTTTTGTACTTATTATAATAATAATAATAATAATAATGATAATAATAATAAATTATAAAACATTTTTAAATCGATTTAGATTTAAAATTGATTTAGAATCATGATGAATATATATATTTTTTTGTGCACTCCTAATAATGACATTTCAAGTCAAAGGTACCAGCATCTGATTCTTATTAAAAATAATAATAATAATAATAATCATCATAATATTTGTAATAATAATAACAATAATAATAATAATAATAATAATAATTATAATAATATAAACTATAATAATGATAATAATACTACTACTAATAGAATATTAATAATAATAATAATAATAATAATAATAATAATATTTTATTTATTTATTTATTTTTTAGAATTTAGAATTGCAATTCGGGTCCGAATCAATTTTTTGTTCATTTCTAATAATGAAATTTTAATTCAAAGGTACCAGCATCTGATTCTTATTAAAAATAATAATAATAATAATAATAATAATAATAATAATGATAAAAATAATGATAATAATAATAATATTATTAATACCAACTATAATAATGATAATGATAATATTACTAATATAATATTAATAATAATAATAATACTAATAACACTAATAATAATAATAATATATTTTTTAAATTAATTTTTGAAAAATATGAATCGATTTAGAATTGCAATTCGGATGTGAATCTATTTTTTGTGCATTCCTAATAATGAAATTTCAAGTCAAAATTAAAATTAATAATTAAAAAAATATATATAAAAAAAAATAATTAAATAATAATAATAAACTATAACAGTTTTTGAATTTATTTATTTTTAAATTATGAATTGATTAAGAATCATGGTGATCATGAATAAGAATTGCGATTCGGATGTGAATGTATTTTTTTTGTTCACCCCTAATAGTGACATTTCAAGTCAAAAGTACCAGCATCTGCTTCTCATAAAAGAAAAAGAAAAATCGATTCCTGAACATTATGAATCGATTTATAATCGGGATGAATAAGAATCACAATTCAATAACGAATCGTTTTTTTTTTTTTTTTGGGCACCCCTGGTGAATACTGTACATCAGGGGTCACCAACGCGGTGCCCGCGGGCACCAGGTGGCCCGTAAGGACCAGATGAGTAGCCCGCTGGCCTGTTCTAAAAATAGCTCAAATAGCAGCACTTACCAGTGAGCTGCCTCTATTTTTTAAATTGTATTTATTTACTAGCAAGCTGGTATCGCTGTGCTCGACATTTTTAATTCTAAGAGAGACAAAACTCAAATAGAATTTGAAAATCCAAGAAAATATTTTAAAGACTTGGTCTTCACTTGTTTAAATAAATTCATTAATTATTTTACTTTGCTTCTTATAACTTTCAGAAAGACAATTTTAGAGAAAAAATACAACCTTAAAAATGATTTTAGGATTTTTAAACACATATTCCTTTTTACCTTTTAAATTCCTTCCTCTTCTTTCCTGACAATTTAAATCAATGTTCAAGTAAATTAATTTTTTTTATTGTAAAGAATAATAAATAAATTTAAATTTAATTCTTCATTTTAGCTTCTGTTTTTTCGACGAACAATATTTGTGAAATATTTCTTCAAACTTATCATGTTTAAAATTCAAAAAAAATATTCTGGCAAATCTAGAAAATCTGTAGAATCAAATTTAAATCTTATTTCAAAGTCTTTTGAATTTCTTTTAAAAAATTTTGTTCTGGAAAATCTGGAAGAAATAATGATTTGTCTTTGTTAGAAATATAGCTTGGTCCAATTTGTTATATATTCTAGCAAAGTGCAGATTGGATTTTAACCTATTTAAAACATGTCATCCAAATTCTAAAATTAATCTTAATCAGGAAAAATTACTAATTATGTTCCATAAATTCTTTTTTTAATTTTTTCAAAAAGATTCGAATTAGCTAGTTTTTCTCTTCTTTTTTTTCGGTTGAATTTTGAATTTTAAAGAGTCGAAATTGGAGATAAACTATGTTTCAAAATTTAATTGTAATTTTTTTCGTGTTTTCTCCTCTTTTAAACCGTTCAATTAAGTTTAAATATCATTAATTATTAATAATAACATAGAGTTAAAGGTAAATTGAGCAAATTGGCTATTTCTGGCAATTTATTTAAGTGCGTATCAAACTGGTAGCCCTTCGCATTAATCAGTACCCAAGAAGTAGCTCTTGCTTTCAAAAAGGTTGGTGACCCCTGCTGTACATTATTACTACTGTACTACATTCTATCCTACTGTTCTCAAACAAAACACATTTCATCTTTTTTCATTTCTGACTTCGCAACTCATGCAAACAGCCAAGTTGTCAAAGTTTCAAAGGGGAAAAAAAAAAGCAACAAAGGGAAGAATGTCGATGGGTGAATGTGGTTATGGCGACAGGAGGGGACGCCGAGACGAGAGGAAACGTCCCAAAAAGACGAAGGCGCGTCGTGTGTTTGGAGAGGCGCGGCGTCTTCTGACACCCGACGACGCTCGCTGGGTAGAAAAGTGTCATGTGGGGAACACGACACGCGTTTATATTCTCATTGTTTTTCCTATCAAGAAACACTGTTTATATCCTGCTCTAACTGTGTGTGTGTTCTTGTATTTCCACCCTTCTTGAGACACCAACATGGGAAAAGTAGCTTCCATATGAGGAGGTGTGAACAGGTGAGGACATAAATCATGGTCCCAATGCAGAAAACCATTGCATCTAATAGAGAATGTCTCATTTGCTCCCTGGTGGTGAAATCTATCAAAATGAGGGTGGTCCCTAAAAGGAGGGATTCTTCAAATTGACTGTGTGTCGGTTTTAAAAGTGCTCCCCCTCTGGCCAACATATGTAATAACAAGTGTGTGTGAGGAATTTAAATGGGCCCCCTTTGGCCAAAATGTATTAAAAAAAATTAAATAAATATGTATATCGAGACATACTGTAATAACTTGAAGTGGCTCCATGGAAATGCCCCCCTCTACCTCAAAGAACTACTCACACCCAAATCCTCCACCCGACACCTCCGCTCCAGACAGGCTAACCTCCTCCAACCAAAAGCTACGAACAATGGGAGACCGGGCTTTCTGCTCCACCGCTCCCAGTCTGTGGAACGCTCTCCCTGACCACCTGAGGGCACCACAGACTGTGGATGCTTTTAAAAAAGGCTTAAAAACCCTTCTTTTTAAAAAAGCCTTTTTTAAATTTTTTTAGATATATGCATACTAGTTCTAGCTTTAAGGCTGTTCCAGTTTTTATATTTTTTTATTTGTATTATCTTTTTAATTTTTTTTAAATGTTTGTATTTTTCATTTTTTTTATTTTTTTTTAATACACTGTAGCACTTGTGGTCCCAAAAAGGTGACATTTTTCAAGTTGACTGTGTGTCGATTTTAAAAGTGCCCCCCCTCTGGCCAACATATGTAATAACAAGTGTGTGTAAGGAATTTAAATGCGCCCCCTTTGGCCAAAATGTATTAAAAAAAATTAAATAAATATGTATATCGAGACATACTGTAATAACTTGAAGTGGCTCCATGGAAATGCCCCCCTCTACCTCAAAGAACTACTCACACCCAAATCCTCCACCCGACACCTCCGCTCCGGACAGGCTAACCACCTCCAACAAAAAGCTACGAACAATGGGAGACCGGGCTTTCTGCTCCACCGCTCCCAGTCTGTGGAACGCTCTCCCTGACCACCTGAGGGCACCACAGACTGTGGATGTTTTTAAAAAAGCCTTTTTTTTTTCTTTTTTTTTTAGATATATGCATACTAGTTCTAGCTTTAAGGCTGTTCCAGTTTTTATATTTTTTTATTTGTATTATCTTTTTAATTTTTTTTAAATGTTTGTATTTTTCATTTTTTTATTTTTTTTTAATACACTGTAGCACTTGTGGTCCCAAAAAGGTGACATTTTTCAAGTTGACTGTGTGTCGATTTTAAAAGTGCCCCCTTCCCTCTGGTCAACATATGAAATAACAAGTGTGTGTAAAAAATTTAAATGCGCCCCCATGGGCTAAAATTAATACAAAGAAATACATAAATATGTATATAGAGACATACTGTAATAACTTGAAGTAAACAATGAAGATTAAAAATCAAATACAAACAAAAAAACAAGTAAAAGTTTACCTTTTTTATATTTACATAGTATGTATATATTATTAATGTTGTAAATAAAAATCTTTATGTATCTAGAAAGGCTGGTACCCGGGGGGAGGTAGGCATTTTTCAGAGGTCTCAAGAATGTATGTGTGTGTGTATGTGTTCTTGTATTTTTAACCTTCTTGAGACACCAACAAGGAAAAGTAGCTTCCATATGAGGAGGTGTGAACAAGTTAGGACATAAATCATGGTCCCAATACAGAAAACCATTGCATCTAATAGAGAATGTCTCATTTGCTCCCTGGTGGTGAAATCTATCAAAATGAGGGTGGTCCCTAAAAGGAGGGATTCTTCAAATTGACAGTGTGTCGGTTTTAAAAGTGCTCCCCCTCTGGCCAACATATGTAATAACAAGTGTGTGTAAGGAATTTAAATGCGCCCCCTTTGGCCAAAATGTATTAAAAAAAATTTAATAAATATGTATATCGAGACATACTGTAATAACTTGAAGTGGCTCCATGGAAATTCCCCCCTCTACCTCAAAGAACTACTCACACCCAAATCCTCCACCCGACACCTCCGCTCCGGACAGGCTAACCTCCTCCAACCAAAAGCTACGAACAATGGGAGACCGGGCTTTCTGCTCCACTACTCCCAGTCTGTGGAACGCTCTCCCTGACCACCTGAGGGCACCACAGACTGTGGATGCTTTTAAAAAAGGCTTAAAAACCCTTCTTTTTAAAAAAGCCTTTTTTTTTTTTTTTTTTTTTTTAGATATATACATACTAGTTCTAGCTTTAAGGCTGTTCCAGTGTTTATATTTTTTTATTTGTATTATCTTTTTAATTTTTTAAAAATGTTTGTATTTTTCATTTTTTAAAATTTTTTTTTAATACACTGTAGCACTTGTGGTCCCAAAAAGGTGAAATTTTTCAAATTGACTGTGTGTCGATTTTAAAAGTGCCCCCTTCCCTCTGGTCAACATATGAAATAACAAGTGTGTGTAAGAAATTTAAATGCGCCCCCATGGGCTAAAATTAATAAAAAGAAATACATAAATATGTATATAGAGACATACTGTAATAACTTGAAGTAAACAATGAAGATTAAAAATCAAATACAAACAAAAAAAAACAAGTAAAAGTTTACCTTTTTTATATTTACATAGTTTGTATACCGGTATATTATTAATGTTGTAAATAAAAATCTTTATGTATCTAGAAAGGCTGGTACCCGGGGGGAGGTAGGCATTTTTCAGAGGTCTCAAGAATGTATGTGTGTGTGTATGTGTTCTTGTATTTTTAACCTTCTTGAGACACCAGCAAGGAAAAGTAGCTTCCATATGAGGAGGTGTGAACAAGTTAGGACATAAATCATGGTCCCAATACGGAAAACCATTGCATCTAATAGATAATGTCTCATTTGCACCCTGGTGGTGAAATCCATCAAAATGAGGGTGGTCCCAAAAAGGTACAATTTTTCAAATTGACTGTGTGTCGATTTTAAAAGTGCTCCCCCTCTGGTCAACATATGAAATAACAAGTGTGTGTAAAAATTTGAAGTGCTCCCCATCTGGCCAACATATGTAATAACAAGTGTGTGTAAGGAATTGAAATATGCCCCCTTTGGCCAAAATAAATTTAAAAAAATTAAATAAAAATGTATATAGAGACATACTGTAATAACTTGAAGTGGCTCCATGGAAATGCCCCCCTCTACCTCAAAGAACTACTCACACCCAAATCCTCCACAGGACCAACCTCCGAGGACAAAGCTACGAACAATGGGAGACCGGGTTTTCTGCTCCACCGCTCCCAGTCTGTGGAACGCTCTCCCTGACCACCTGAGGGCACCGCAGACTGTGGATGCTTTTAAAAAAGGCTTAAAAACCCTTCTTTTTAAAAAAGCCTTTTTTTTAAATATATATATATATATATGTATGCATACTAGTTCTAGCTATTAGGCTGTACTAGTTTTTATTTGTATTTATTTGTATTATCTTTTTATTTTATTTTAATTTAATTTAATTTATTTTATTATTACTTATTTATTTAATACACTGTAGCACTTTGAGGTTGTTTACTCAATGTAAAGTGCTTTTTTACAAATAAAATCTGTTATAATTATTATTAAATAATGAAGATTAAAAACCAATTACAAACGAAAAATTAAAAAAAATTAACAAAAAGCTTACCTTTTTTTTATTTGCATAGTATGTATATATTATTAATGTTGTAAATACAAATCTTTATATATCTAGAAAGGGTAGTCCTAAAGAGGTAGGCATTTTTCAGTGGTCTCAAGAATGTATGAAATACAAGAATGTGTGTGTGTGTGTGTGTGTCTGTGTTCTTGTATAGCTACCCTTCTTGAGACACCAACAAGGAAAAGTAGCTTCCATATGAGGAGGTGTGAACAAGTTAGGACATAAATCATGGTCCCAATACGGAAAACCATTGCATCCAATAGAGAATGTCTCATTTGCACCCCCTGGTGGTGAAATCCATCAAAATGAGGGTGGTCCCAAAAAGGTGCAATTTTTCAAATTGACTGTGTGTCGATTTTAAAAGTGCTCCCCCTCTGGTCAACATATGAAATAACAAGTGTGTGTAAAAATTTGAAGTGCTCTCCCTCTGGCCAACATATGTAATAACAAGTGTGTGTAAGAAATTGAAATGTGCCCCCTTTGGCCAAAATAAATTTAAAAAAATTAAATAAAAATGTATATAGAGACATACTGTAATAACTTGAAGTGCCTCCATGGAAATGCCCCCCTCTACCTCAAAGAACTACTCACACCCAAATCCTCCACAGGACCAACCTACGAGGACAAAGCTACGAACAATGGGAGACCGGGCTTTCTGCTCCACCGCTCCCAGTCTGTGGAACGCTCTCCCTGACCACCTGAGGGCACCGCAGACTGTGGATGCTTTTAAAAAAGGCTTAAAAACCCTTCTTTTTAAAAAAGCCTTTTTTTAAAAATATATATATATATGTATGCATACTAGTTCTAGCTATTAGGCTGTTCTAGTTTTTATTTGTATTTATTTTTATTATCTTTTTATTTTATTTTAATTTAATTTAATTGATTTTATTATTATTTATTTATTTAATACACTGTAGCACTTTGAGGTTGTTTACTCAATGTAAAGTGCTTTTTTACAAATAAAATCTGTTATTATTATTATTAAATAATGAAGATTAAAAACCAATTACAAACGAAAAATTAAAAAAAAATAACAAAGAGCTTACCTTTTTTTTATTTGCATAGTATGTATATATTATTAATGTTGTAAATACAAATCTTTATATATCTAGAAAGGGTAGTCCTAAAGAGGTAGGCATTTTTCAGTGGTCTCAAGAATGTATGAAATACAAGAATGTGTGTGTGTGTGTGTGTGTGTTCTTGTATAGCTACCCTTCTTGAGACACCAACAAGGAAAAGTAGCTTCCATATGAGGAGGTGTGAACAAGTTAGGACATAAATCATGGTTCCCAATACGGAAAACCATTGCATCTAATAGAGAATGTCTCATTTGCTCCCTGGTGGTGAAATCTATCAAAATGAGGGTGGTCCCAAAAAGGAGGGATTTTTCAAACCTGATCCCAGTGACACCCACACTGGTTTAAATGTAACTTAGATATTGGTAAAAGTGCTTTGAGTCACTAGAGAAAAGCGCTATATAAATATAATTCACTTCACTTTACAAAAACAGTAAAAATGTATGTTAGACCATCATGTTTAAAGGACAGGGCAGGTCGGCAATCGCCTACAAAAACAACTTTTCAAACAAAAGACCCGGAGAAAAAAGAAGATGAAATGAGAGAACATGCCAATAACTTTATGCATGGTGAACTCTGCATCACCTTATATGAAGTACGTGTACTGTACTGTACACGAGTACTGTACACGTATACTGTACTTCATTAAGTCCAGTCAGAATTAGCACCCTTGATACGGCATGAATAATGGATAATAGCACTCTCGCAGCTTGGGGATTAAAGCTTGTGTGTGTGTTTGTGTGTTTATGGGCGAGAAGTCCACCAGCAGCTGAAGGCCCTCTGACGAGGAGCAAGAGCCCGCTAATTAACCTCGTTATCTCCTAACCGGCCGCCGCTAATGGGCCCGCGGATGGAAACTGCAGGCGAAGTGAGCCAAAGTAGCGAGGAAGAGTTAAAGGAGGGAAAGGAGAAATAATCATGTGGCGCTGGGAGGACGTGACTTTAAAACATGGTGAGGAGATAGCAGATATCTGGGAGACGGGCGGGATGACAGGCGGGGGGCAGAGATCCCACCCTCCGAACACACGAGCAGGATTTACGGTGGCTGGCGAAGGACGAGGGGCGGGAGGAGGGGGATGTTCTTACCTTGACAGTCATCTCGGCGACAAAGATGGCGGTGAAGATGTAGTTGGAGAGAGTGAGGAAGAGCCTTTCCTGCGAAAGAGGAGAGGAAGTGATTGACGCGCACCACCGCATCGCAAATACAAGTTGGAGGAACTGAAATCTATCCTTTCATCTTGAAGCCTCTTTGTACTATGAGACTTTTTATGGTTATGACACAAAGTATGTCCCCTTTTAATCTCAGTAAGTAATAGTCAGTGTTGTTGTTCTCATTTTTAACGCCTAGCCCTTTTTATTGTCTTTTTTACTCTATTTTCTCTCTTATTTTGATCTGTCCCCTCTTAATCAAAGTATGTCCCTTTTAGTCCAAGTAAGTAATAGCCAGTGTTGTTGTTCTCATTTTTAACGCCTAGCCCTTTTTATTGTCTTTTTTACTCTATTTTCTCTCTTATTTTGATCTGTCCCCTCTTAATCAAAGTATGTCCCTTTTAGTCCAAGTAAGTAATAGCCAGTGTTGTTGTTCTCATTTTTAACGCCTAGCCCTTTTTATTGTCTTTTTTACTCTATTCTCTCTCTTATTTTGATCTGTCCCCTCTTAATCAAAGTATGTCCCCTTTTAATGTCAGTAAGTAATAGCCAGTGTTGTTGTTCTCATTTTTAACGCCTAACCCTTTTTATTGTCTTTTTTTACTAAATTTTCTCTATCCTTTTGATCTGTCCCCTCTTAATCAAAGTATGTTACCTTTTAGTCCAAGTAAGTAATAGCCAGTGTTGTTGTTCTCATCTTTAACGCCTAGCCCTTTTTATTGTCTTTTTTACTCTATTTTCTCTCTTCTTAAGGATCTGTCCCCTCTTAATCAAAGTATATCCCCTTTTAATCCAAGTAAGTAATAGCCAGAGTTGTTGTTCTCATCTTTAAGCCCTAACCCTTTTTATTGTCTTTTTTTACTCTATTTTCTCTCTTCTTAAGGATCTGTCCCCTCTTAATCAAAGTATGTCCCCTTTTAGTCCAAATACATAATAACCAGTGTTGTTGTTCTCATTTTTAACGCCTAGCCCTTTTTATTGTCTTTTTTACTCTATTCTCTCTCTTATTTTGATCTGTCCCCTCTTAATCAAAGTATGTCCCCTTTTAGTCCAAGCAAGTAATAGCCAGTGTTGTTGTTCTCATATTTAAGCCTAACCCTTTTTATTGTCTTTTTTACTCTATTTTCTTTCTTCTTTCAATCTGTCCCCTTTTAATCAAAGTATGTCGCTTTTTAATCCAAGTAAGTAATAACCAGTGTTGTTGTTCTCATCTGTAACCCCTAGCCCTCTTTATTGTCTTTTTTTTTACTCTATTTTCTCTCTTCTTAGATCTGTCCCCTCTTAATCAAAGTATGTCCCTTTTTAATCCAAGTAAGTAATAGCCAGTGTTGTTGTTCTCATTTTTAATGCCTAGCCCTTTTTATAGTCTTTTTTACTCTATTCTCTCTCTTATTTTGATCTGTCCCCTCTTAATCAAAGTATATCCCCCTTTAATCTCAGTAAGTAATAGCCAGTGTTGTTGTTCTCATTTTTAGCCCCTAGCCCTTTTCATTGTCTTTTTTTATTCTATTTTCTCTCTTCTTTCGATCTGTCCCCTCTTAATCAAAGTATATCCCTTTTTAATCTAAGTAAGTAATAGCCAGTGTTGTTGTTCTCATCTTTTAGCCTTAACCCTTTTTATTGTCTTTTTTACTCTATTTTCTCTCTTCTTAAGGATCTGTCCCCTCTTAATCAAAGTATGTCCCCTTTTAGTCCAAGTAAGTAATAGCCAGTGTTGTTGTTCTCATTTTTAACCCCTAAACCTTTTTATTGTCTTTTTTTTACTCTATTTTCTCTCTTCTTTCGATCTGTCCCCTCTTAATCAAAGTATGTCCCTTTTAATCCAGGAAAGTAATGACCATTGTTGTTGTTCTCATCTTGAAGCCCTAGCTCTTTTTATTGTCTTTTTTTTTCTATTTTCTCTCTTCTTTCGATCTGTCCCCTCTTAATCAAAGTATGTCCCCTTTTAGTCCAAGTAAGTAATAGCCAGTGTTGTTGTTCTCATTTTTAACGCCTAGCCCTTTTTATTGTCTTTTTTACTCTATTTTCTGTCTTATTTTCATCTGTCCCCTCTTAATCAAAGTTTTTCCCCTTTTAGTCCAAGTAAGTAATAGCCAGTGTTGTTGTTCTCATCTTTCAGCTCTAGCCCTTATTATTGTCTTTGTTTACTCTATTTTCTCTCTTCTTAAGGATCTGTCCCCTCTTAATCAAAGTATATCCCCTTTTAATCTAAGTAATAACCAGTGTTGTTGTTCTCATCTTTTACCCCTAGCCCATTCATTGTCTTTTTTACTCTATTTTCTCTCTTCTTAAGGATCTGTCCCCTCTTAATCAAAGTATATCCCCTTTTAATCTAAGTAAGTAATAGCCAGTGTTGTTGTTCTCATCTTTTACCCCTAGCCCTTTTCATTGTCTTTTTTACTCTATTTTCTCTCTTCTTAAGGATCTGTCCCCTCTTAATCAAAGTATATCCCCTTTTAATCCAAGTAATAGCCAGTGTTGTTGTTCTCATCTTTTACCCCTAGCCCTTTTTATTGTCTTTTTTACTTTATTTTCTCTCTTCTTTCGATCTGTCCCCTCTTAATCAAAGTATGTTCCCATTTAATCCAAGTCGTAATAACCAGTGTTGTTGTTCTCATCTTTTACCCCTAGCCCTTTTTATTGTCTTTTTTTACTCTATTTTCTCTCTTCTTTCGATCTGTCCCCTCTTAATCAAAGTATGTCTCCTTTTAATCCAAGTAAGTAATAGCCAGTGTTGTTGTTCTCATTTTTAACCCCTAAACCTTTTTATTGTCTTTTTTTTTACTCTATTTTCTCTCTTCTTTCGATCCGTCCCCTCTTAATCAAAGTATGTCCCTTTTAATCCAGGAAAGTAATGACCATTGTTGTTGTTCCCATCTTGAAGCCCTAGCCCTTTTTATTGTCTTTTTTACTCTATTCTCTCTCTTCTTTCGATCTGTCCCCTCTTAATCAAAGTATGTCCCCTTTTAGTCCATGTAAGTAATAGCCAGTGTTGTTGTTCTCATCTTTTACCCCTAGCCCTTTTTATTGTCTTTTTTACTCTATTTTCTCTCTTATTTTCATCTGTCCCCTCTTAATCAAAGTATTTCCCCTTTTAGTCCAAGTAATTAATAGCCAGTGTCGTTGCGCTCATCTTTTAGCTCTAGCCCTTATTATTGTCTTTGTTTACACTATTTTCTCTCTTCTTAAGGATCTGTCCCCTCTTAATCAAAGTATATCTCCTTTTAATCTAAGTAATAACCAGTGTTGTTGTTCTCATCTTTTACCCCTAGCCCTTTTTATTGTCTTTTTTACTCTATTTTCTCTCTTATTTTCATCTGTCCCCTCTTAATCAAAGTATTTCCCCTTTTAGTCCAAGTAATTAATAGCCAGTGTCGTTGCGCTCATCTTTTAGCTCTAGCCCTTATTATTGTCTTTGTTTACACTATTTTCTCTCTTCTTAAGGATCTGTCCCCTCTTAATCAAAGTATATCCCCTTTTAATCTAAGTAAGTAATAGCCAGTGTTGTTGTTCTCATCTTTAACGCCTAGCCCTTTTTATTGTCTTTTTTACTCTATTTTCTCTCTTATTTTGATCTGTCCCCTCTTAATCAAAGTATGTTCCCATTTAATCCAAGTCGTAATAACCAGTGTTGTTGTTCTCATCTTTTACCCCTAGCCCTTTTTATTGTCTTTTTTACTTTATTTTCTCTCTTCTTTCGATCTGTCCCCTCTTAATCAAAGTATATCCCCTTTTAATCTAAGTAAGTAATAGCCAGTGTTGTTGTTCTCATCTTTTACCCCTAGCCCTTTTCATTGTCTTTTTTACTCTATTTTCTCTCTTCTTAAGGATCTGTCCCCTCTTAATCAAAGTATATCCCCTTTTAATCTAAGTAATAACCAGTGTTGTTGTTCTCATCTTTTACCCCTAGCCATTTTTATTGTCTTTTTTACTTTATTTTCTCTCTTCTTTCGATCTGTCCCCTCTTAATCAAAGTATATTCCCATTTAATCCAAGTCGTAATAACCAGTGTTGTCGTTCTCATCTTTTACCCCTAGCCCTTTTTATTGTCTTTTTTTACTCTATTTTCTCTCTTCTTTCGATCTGTCCCCTCTTAATCAAAGTATGTCCCCTTTTAATTCAAGTAAGTAATAGCCAGTGTTGTTGTTCTCATCTTTTCAAGTTCTGTCGGCGATAAAGTCCAACCTGGGACAGATTTATTCTGTTCTCCTGATTTTTTTTATTACATGAATAATTAATTCACAACGGACCTGCATGGAGATGCGTTCAAGGACCCTCCGAGCAACGACTAAACCAATGTGTCACTTTTAAGTGTGAAGTCGTAGAGTGGGACTGGCGGCTCCTACCAGGCTGCCCTGAAGGATCCTGGGCCTCTCCAGAGCCACCGTGATGCAGTTGAGGAAGATGAAGACCAGGACCACGTAGTCAAAGAGCTTGTGAGCGATGATGGACTGACACAGCAGCCGGAACCTGGCGCAGGGAGAACAAATATATTATACACGGAACCAACGTTGTCATGGCGATAAGCAGCAAACTGCTGAGTCAGGAGTTGTGACGGCTGAGTCGTAACATTCTACAGCTCATGTACTCATTATGAATGCAGCTACTGCCATATTGTGGAATTGCTCGAAAAAAATACATCAAGGGGTTGCCTACAGCCGCATGTAAGTCATAAAAAACAGCTCTGTTTTCATCGCAAAATTCCACAGTATTCTGGACGTCTGTGTTGGTGAATCTTTTGCAATTTGTTTAATGAACAATGAAGACTACAAAGAAGAAAGCTGTAGGTGGGATCGGTGTATTAGCGGCTGGCTGCAGCAACACAACCAGGAGGACTTTGACTTGGATAGCAGACGCGCTAGCCGACGCTAGCCGCCGACCGCATCGATGATCGGGTGAAGTCCTTCGTCGCGCCGTCGATCGCTGGAACGCAGGTGAGCACGGGTGTTGATGAGCAGATGAGGGCTGACGCAGGTAGATAGCTAATGTTTTTATCATAGCTCTGACGAGGTCCCGTAGCTAAGTTAGCTTCAATGGCGTCGTTAGCAACAGCATTGCTAGGCTTCGACAGGCGGCACAGCATTAACCGTGTAGTTACAGGTCCGGTGTTTGGTTCGGTGTCTCCTGATAGTAGTATTGTTGATCTTCTGTCTATCCTTCCAGTCAGGGGCTTATTTCTTTTGTTTCTATCTGCATTTAAGCACGATGCTATCACGTTAGCTCCGTAGCTAAAGTGCTTCACCGATGTATTGTCGTGGAGATAAAAGTCACTGTGAATGTCCATTTCGCGTTCTCGACTCTCATTTTCAAGAGGATATAGTATCCGAGGTGGTTTAAAATACAAATCCGTGATCCACAATAGAAAAAGGAGAGAGTGTGGAGTCCAATGAGCCCTTTTACCTAAGTTGCGGTCAGAGCGAAAAAAGATACGTCCTGCACTGCACTCTAGTCCTTCACTCTCACGTTCCTCATCCACGAATATTTCATCCTCGCTCAAATTAATGGGGTAATCGTCGCTTTCTCGGTCCGAATCGCTCTCGCTGCTGGTGTAAACAATGAGGAAATGTGAGGAGAACTTTCAACCTGCGACGTCACGCTACTTCCGGTACAGGCAAGGCTTTTTTTTAATCAGCGACCAAAAGTTGCAAACTTTATCGTCAATGTTCTCTACTAAATCCTTTCAGCAAAAATATGGCAATATCGCGAAATGATCAAGTATGACACATAGAATGGATCTGCTATCCCCGTTTAAATAAAAAAAAATTCATTTCAGTAGTCCTTTAATTCGGGGTCCACGTTAATCAATTCATGGTTGTATCTCACATTCTATATCAGGGGTGGGCAATTAATTTTTACCGGGGGCCGCATGAGCAACCCGAGCACTGCTGGAGGGCCACATCGACAATATTTCAATTAAATTTTGCTCAATATTATTTTTGATATATACCGTAAGATTAATAATAATAATAATTAATAATAATAGTAATACTTCAACATAGTGTGTGTAACAGCATTCCATGACTAATATAAATAAATTAACATGAATAATAAATGACAGTAAAATAAGCACACGTATGACTGAGGAGTCATAGCGTAACTTTGTGTGGTGTTTGAGTTGTCCGACTTTTTGTGTGGCCATAAACGCACCAGAGGTTTAGTGCTATGCGTGTTGGTGACAGATGACAAGTTGGTTTTGGCCTGGTTTGTACGGCAGAAAATGACTAGTTTTTCGAGATAGAAGTGTTTTACTCATGTTTTTGGTGTGGTTATGTCCGAATATAAACAGTTTTGCTCAATAAAGTGATCGATATAATTCCTGTCCTCGAAGCATCTCGATAGACGTTACAATAATTGAACGGTGTTCAATTGAACGGTGTTGACGAACACCGTTAGGGCCGCTTGTTGTCACTGTCACTCAAAGTTGCATTGCAAAATTCCATAGAATAAATATGTTTATTTTGTTTAGAATTCAGATGGGATTTGATTTGGTGCGCGGCATATACTTGCTGCGCGCAGCGGACGCTTGAGCAGTGCGCAATTGCGCAGGCACGCACCTTAGAGGGAACGTTGCTTGGCAGTCCATGTCTTGTTGGAAACACGCCATTCGTCATCAACTTTTCTCTTTTTAGCGTCTCGGGTGTAAACCGTGCATCACTTGTCGCTGCATGTGCACCTTCACTCGCAGGTTACACACGGACACACGCCCTTAAATAATACTTTTCAAAATAAAAGCAGCACAGTTGTATTGCGCGCAGGACATAGATGTTTTTTCAACTTTATTTTGTAATTGCAGCTGTTCACATTCACTCACAACCACGCACACGCATACGTCCACACGGAAGTAATACAAATAACGATTTTCAAAACAAAAAGCAGCACCGTTGTATTGCACACTCGACATAGATACTTTTTAAAATTTATTTTGTAATTTATAATTGGCCTCACGCGGGCCGCAGAATGCCCAGGTCTGTTCTATATTGTGTTTTGGAAAAAGGTTGTCATAAACGTTACGTAATTAATAAAAAAAACATAATACTAAAGAAAACTATTTTTTTATTTATTAATTATTATTATTATTATTTATTATTGTTATTATTATAATTTATTTATTTATTTATTTATTTATTTATTTATTTATTTATTTATCTATTTATTTATTTATTTATTTATTTATTCATTAATGTAATTTATTCAGTTATAAACATTCATTCACTTTCTTCTTTCCTTCATGGATCTAAACCAGGGATGTCAAACGTACGGCCCGAGGGCCGGATCAGGCCCGCGAACAGGTTTTATCCGGCCCGCAGGATGAGTTTGCTAAGTATAAAAATTAACCTGAAATTTTTGAATGGAAGAAACAGCTGTTCTAAATGTGTCCATTAGATGTCGCAATAGCAATTCTTTGTATCTTTGTAGATGATGCTACATATGTAAAAAGTAAACCACATGATGTGAGTACATCAGTCGAGGAAAATGATCAAACTAAATAAATAACATCCTGTAATTTGATTTCGATGTATTATTTTTTTTATCTTGATAGATTGAAAATTAACACCAATGAGTTGACTGATGAACCATCACATAATTTATTCAGAAATATAAATAACAACCAAAAAAGTATATATACTATTAACCGCAACAGGTAATTGTAAAAAAAACAACAACATTATGATTTGTACAATTTCAGAATGTGCTTGTTCTATTTTTAAACAAAGAATCTGAAGTTTTTTTTAATTTTCATGTTATCATGCCTTGATTGTACCAGTCCGGCCCACTTGGGAGTAGATTTGTCTTCATGTGGCCCCCGATCTAAAATGAGTTTGACACCCCTGATCTAAACTCTACAGATGCCGGTATTTTTTTCTACATTTTTATTGTAATATTATTGTAATGTTAAGTTATCGTGCTGGGAGTAGATTTTTTCTCCATGTGGCCCCCGATCTAAAAATGAGTTTGACACCCCTGGTTTAATCAATGCAAGTGGACTCTTTAAAAGGTCTTCAACCAACACCAATCCAGTTGCTCCCATTCAACTTTTGCGGATGTTACAAAACTCCGATCGCACGAATACAAACAAGGCGAGAATAAATGGGCCCTGCAAGGTGTCCCTTCTTCTTTCTTCTTCAGGGAGTTGGCAACCTGAGCCGGACGGGATCGACTTTTTGTCATCGTTTTTTTTTTTTTCTCAAAAGAAATTACCATAAGGGCGGTGAATTGGCGCGTCCCTAGAATTAAATTGGTTACAAGCTGCGTCCCGATGCGATTCCTCGGCGTTCAACAAGGAGTGACACCAAGACAATCCCGGGACGCTCGGAGGTGTCCAACTGGGGGGGAAAGGGGGTGTGCTTAAAATGCAAATGCAATTGTGAGTGTGAGGCGCCACAATACCGGGGCTCCGCTTTGTTCCCGGCGCTTCCGAGTCAAAGAGCCACGGCGCTATCTGCGAGTACACCTGCCGCCTCGTCAAAGCCTCGCCATGCGACACTTTTTCCGCAGGACGGGATTACCTCAAGGTGTTCCACAGCCAGAGCCGAAAATAGTCACAGGTAGAAGACGGCATCTGCTCTCTGGGGGCAGCGCTAATCAATGAGCTAAATGCCTTCTCTCTGGTATTTCTTCCTCCCGCGTATGCCAGGCTCGTATGTGCGAATAAACATGGAGTCGGCGCCGTGTTGCGCAACACTCTTCACACGTAGATTACGCGTTGTCATGTTTTGGTGTAAAGTTGTTGTGTTGTGGTGTAAAGTTGTTGTGTTGTGGCGTAAAGTTGTCGTGTTGTGGTGTAAAGTTGTTGTGTTGTGGCATAAAGTTGTTGTGTAAAGTTGTCATGTTTTGGTGTAAAGTTGTTGTGTTGTGGTGTAAAGTTGTTGTGTTGTGGCGTAAAGTTGCCGTGTTGTGGCGTAAAGTTGTCGTGTTGCGGCGTAAAGTTGTTTTGTTGTGGTGTAAAGTTGTGTTGTGTTGTAAAGTTGTTGTGTTGTGGTGTAAAGTTGTTTTGTTGTGGCGTAAAGTTGTTGTGTTGTGGTGTAAAGTTGTTGTGTTGTGGTGTACAGTTGTTGTGTTTTGTTGTAAAGTTGTTGTTTTGTGGTGTAAAGTTGTTGTGTTGTGGCGTGAAGTTGTTGTGTAAAATTGTTGTGTTTTGGTGCAAAGTTGTTGTGTTGTGGTGTAAAGTTGTCGTGTTGTGGTGTAAAGTTATTGTGTTTTGGCGTAAAGTTGCCGTGTCGTGGTGTAAAGTTGTCATGTTGTGGCGTAAAGTTGTCGTGTTGCGGCGCAAAGTTGTTTTGTTGTGGTGTAAAGTTGTGTTGTGGTGTAAAGTTGTTGTGTTGTGGTGTAAAGTTGTTGTGTTGTGGTGTAAAGTTGTTGTGTTGTGGCGTAAAGTTGTCGTGTTGCGGCGCAAAGTTGTTTTGTTGTGGTGTAAAGTTGTGTTGTGGTGTAAAGTTGTTGTGTTGTGGTGTAAAGTTGTTGTGTTGTGGCGTAAAGTTGTCGTGTTGCGGCGCAAAGTTGTTTTGTTGTGGTGTAAAGTTGTGTTGTGGTGTAAAGTTGTTGTGTTGTGGTGTAAAGTTGTTGTGTTTTGGTGTAAAGTTGTTGTTTTGTGGCGTAAAGTTGTCGTGTTGCGGCGTAAAGTTGTTTTGTTGTGGTGTAAAGTTGCGTTGTGTTGTAAAGTTGTTGTGTTGTGGTGTAAAGTTGTTGTGTTTTGGTGTAAAGTTGTTGTTTTGTGGTGTAAAGTTGTTGTGTTGTGGCGTAAAGTTGTTGTGTAAAATTGTTGTGTTTTGGTGCAAAGTTGTTGTGGTGTGGTGTAAAGTTGTTGTGTTGTGGCGTGAAGTTGTTGTGTAAAATTGTTGTGTTTTGGTGCAAAGTTGTTGTGGTGTGGTGTAAAGTTGTCGTGTTGTGGTGTAAAGTTATTGTGTTTTGGCGTAAAGTTGCCGTGTCGTGGTGTAAAGTTGTCATGTTGTGGTGTAAAGTTGTTGTGTTTTGGTGTAAAGTTGTTGTTTTGTGGTGTAAAGTTGTTGTGTTGTGGCGTGAAGTTGTTGTGTAAAATTGTTGTGTTTTGGTGCAAAGTTGTTGTGGTGTGGTGTAAAGTTGTCGTGTTGTGGTGTAAAGTTATTGTGTTTTGGCGTAAAGTTGCCGTGTCGTGGTGTAAAGTTGTCATGTTGTGGTGTAAAGTTGTTGTGTTTTGGTGTAAAGTTGTTGTGTTGTGGTGTCGGAATATCGGATATCGGCAAAAAGCCATTATCAGACATCCCTAATCAATACAGATCAATACAGTCTGCAGGGATACAGTCCGTAAGCACACATGATTGTATTTTTTTATGACCAAAAGAAAACAAAAAATACCCCCCCCTTTTTCCGCAGGACGGGATTACCTCAAGGTGTTCCACAGCCAGAGCCGAAAATAGTCACAGGTAGAAGACGGCATCTGCTCTCTGGGGGCAGCGCTAATCAATGAGCTAAATGCCTTCTCTCTGGTATTTCTTCCTCCCGCGTATGCCAGGCTCGTATGTGCGAATAAACATGCAGTCGGCGCCGTGTTGCGCAACACTCTTCACACGTAGATTACGCGTTGACATGTTTTGGTGTAAAGTTGTTGTGTTGTGGTGTAAAGTTGTTGTGTTGTGGCGTAAAGTTGTCGTGTTGTGGTGTAAAGTTGTTGTGTTGTGGCATAAAGTTGTTGTGTAAAGTTGTCATGTTTTGGTGTAAAGTTGTTGTGTTGTGGTGTAAAGTTGTTGTGTTGTGGCGTAAAGTTGCCGTGTTGTGGCGTAAAGTTGTCGTGTTGCGGCGTAAAGTTGTTTTGTTGTGGTGTAAAGTTGTGTTGTGTTGTAAAGTTGTTGTGTTGTGGTGTAAAGTTGTTTTGTTGTGGCGTAAAGTTGTTGTGTTGTGGCGTAAAGTTGTTGTGTTGTGGTGTAAAGTTGTTGTGTTTTGTTGTAAAGTTGTTGTTTTGTGGTGTAAAGTTGTTGTGTTGTGGCGTGAAGTTGTTGTGTAAAATTGTTGTGTTTGGTGCAAAGTTGTTGTGTTGTGGTGTAAAGTTGTCGTGTTGTGGTGTAAAGTTATTGTGTTTTGGCGTAAAGTTGCCGTGTCGTGGTGTAAAGTTGTCATGTTGTGGCGTAAAGTTGTCGTGTTGCGGCGCAAAGTTGTTTTGTTGTGGTGTAAAGTTGTGTTGTGGTGTAAAGTTGTTGTGTTGTGGTGTAAAGTTGTTGTGTTGTGGTGTAAAGTTGTTGTGTTGTGGCGTAAAGTTGTCGTGTTGCGGCGCCAAAGTTGTTTTGTTGTGGTGTAAAGTTGTGTTGTGGTGTAAAGTTGTTGTGTTGTGGTGTAAAGTTGTTGTGTTGTGGCGTAAAGTTGTCGTGTTGCGGCGCAAAGTTGTTTTGTTGTGGTGTAAAGTTGTGTTGTGGTGTAAAGTTGTTGTGTTGTGGTGTAAAGTTGTTGTGTTTTGGTGTAAAGTTGTTGTGTTGTGGTGTAAAGTTGTTGTGTTTTTGGTGTAAAGTTGTTGTTTTGTGGCGTAAAGTTGTCGTGTTGCGGCGTAAAGTTGTTTTGTTGTGGTGTAAAGTTGCGTTGTGTTGTAAAGTTGTTGTGTTGTGGTGTAAAGTTGTTGTGTTTTGGTGTAAAGTTGTTGTTTTGTGGTGTAAAGTTGTTGTGTTGTGGCGTAAAGTTGTTGTGTAAAATTGTTGTGTTTTGGTGCAAAGTTGTTTGTGGTGTGGTGTAAAGTTGTCGTGTTGTGGTGTAAGTTATTGTGTTTTGGCGTAAAGTTGCCGTGTCGTGGTGTAAAGTTGTCATGTTGTGGTGTAAAGTTGTTGTGTTTTGGTGTAAAGTTGTTGTGTTGTGGTGTCGGAATATCGGATATCGGCAAAAAGCCATTATCAGACATCCCTAATCAATACAGATCAATACAGTCTGCAGGGATACAGTCCGTAAGCACACATGATTGTATTTTTTTATGACCAAAAGAAAACAAAAAATACCCCCCCCTTTTTCCGCAGGACGGGATTACCTCAAGGTGTTCCACAGCCCAGAGCCGAAAATAGTCACAGGTAGAAGACGGCATCTGCTCTCTGGGGGCAGCGCTAATCAATGAGCTAAATGCCTTCTCTCTGGTATTTCTTCCTCCCGCGTATGCCAGGCTCGTATGTGCGAATAAACATGCAGGCGGCGCCGTGTTGCGCAACACTCTTCACACGTAGATTACGCGTTGTCATGTTTTGGTGTAAAGTTGTTGTGTTGTGGTGTAAAGTTGTTGTGTTGTGGCGTAAAGTTGTCGTGTTGTGGTGTAAAGTTGTTGTGTTGTGGCATAAGTTGTTGTGTAAAGTTGTCATGTTTTGTGTAAAGTTGTTGTGGTGTGGTGTAAAGTTGTTGTGTTGTGGCGTAAAGTTGCCGTGTTGTGGCGTAAAGTTGTCGTGTTGCGGCGTGAAGTTGTTTTGTTGTGGTGTAAAGTTGTGTTGTGTTGTAAAGTTGTTGTGTTGTGGTGTAAAGTTGTTTTGTTGTGGCGTAAAGTTGTTGTGTTGTGGTGTAAAGTTGTTGTGTTGTGGTGTAAAGTTGTTGTGTTTTGTTGTAAAGTTGTTGTTTTGTGGTGTAAAGTTGTTGTGTTGTGGCGTGAAGTTGTTGTGTAAAATTGTTGTGTTTTGGTGCAAAGTTGTTGTGTTGTGGTGTAAAGTTGTCGTGTTGTGGTGTAAAGTTATTGTGTTTTGGCGTAAAGTTGCCGTGTCGTGGTGTAAAGTTGTCATGTTGTGGCGTAAAGTTGTCGTGTTGCGGCGCAAAGTTGTTTTGTTGTGGTGTAAAGTTGTGTTGTGGTGTAAAGTTGTTGTGTTGTGGTGTAAAGTTGTTGTGTTGTGGTGTAAAGTTGTTGTGTTGTGGCGTAAAGTTGTCGTGTTGCGGCGCAAAGTTGTTTTGTTGTGGTGTAAAGTTGTGTTGTGGTGTAAAGTTGTTGTGTTGTGGTGTAAAGTTGTTGTGTTGTGGCGTAAAGTTGTCGTGTTGCGGCGCAAAGTTGTTTTGTTGTGGTGTAAAGTTGTTGTGTTGTGGTGTAAAGTTGTTGTGTTTTGGTGTAAAGTTGTTGTGTTGTGGTGTAAAGTTGTTGTGTTTTGGTGTAAAGTTGTTGTTTTGTGGCGTAAAGTTGTCGTGTTGCGGCGTAAAGTTGTTTTGTTGTGGTGTAAAGTTGCGTTGTGTTGTAAAGTTGTTGTGTTGTGGTGTAAAGTTGTTGTGTTTTGGTGTAAAGTTGTTGTTTTGTGGTGTAAAGTTGTTGTGTTGTGGCGTAAAGTTGTTGTGTAAAATTGTTGTGTTTTGGTGCAAAGTTGTTGTGGTGTGAAGTTGTCGTGTTGTGGTGTAAAGTTATTGTGTTTTGGCGTAAAGTTGCCGTGTCGTGGTGTAAAGTTGTCATGTTGTGGTGTAAAGTTGTTGTGTTTTGGTGTAAAGTTGTTGTGTTGTGGTGTCGGAATATCGGATATCGGCAAAAAGCCATTATCAGACATCCCTAATCAATACAGATCAATACAGTCTGCAGGGATACAGTCCGTAAGCACACATGATTGTATTTTTTTATGACCAAAAGAAAACAAAAAATACCCCCCCCTTTTTCCGCAGGACGGGATTACCTCAAGGTGTTCCACAGCCAGAGCCGAAAATAGTCACAGGTAGAAGACGGCATCTGCTCTCTGGGGGCAGCGCTAATCAATGAGCTAAATGCCTTCTCTCTGGTATTTCTTCCTCCCGCGTATGCCAGGCTCGTATGTGCGAATAAACATGCAGTCGGCGCCGTGTTGCGCAACACTCTTCACACGTAGATTACGCGTTGTCATGTTTTGGTGTAAAGTTGTTGTGTTGTGGTGTAAAGTTGTTGTGTTGTGGCGTAAAGTTGTCGTGTTGTGGTGTAAAGTTGTTGTGTTGTGGCATAAAGTTGTTGTGTAAAGTTGTCATGTTTTGGTGTAAAGTTGTTGTGGTGTGGTGTAAAGTTGTTGTGTTGTGGCGTAAAGTTGCCGTGTTGTGGCGTAAAGTTGTCGTGTTGCGGCGTGAAGTTGTTTTGTTGTGGTGTAAAGTTGTGTTGTGTTGTAAAGTTGTTGTGTTGTGGTGTAAAGTTGTTTTGTTGTGGCGTAAAGTTGTTGTGTTGTGGTGTAAAGTTGTTGTGTTGTGGTGTAAAGTTGTTGTGTTTTGTTGTAAAGTTGTTGTTTTGTGGTGTAAAGTTGTTGTGTTGTGGCGTGAAGTTGTTGTGTAAAATTGTTGTGTTTTGGTGCAAAGTTGTTGTGTTGTGGTGTAAAGTTGTCGTGTTGTGGTGTAAAGTTATTGTGTTTTGGCGTAAAGTTGCCGTGTCGTGGTGTAAAGTTGTCATGTTGTGGCGTAAAGTTGTCGTGTTGCGGCGCAAAGTTGTTTTGTTGTGGTGTAAAGTTGTGTTGTGGTGTAAAGTTGTTGTGTTGTGGTGTAAAGTTGTTGTGTTGTGGTGTAAAGTTGTTGTGTTGTGGCGTAAAGTTGTCGTGTTGCGGCGCAAAGTTGTTTTGTTGTGGTGTAAAGTTGTGTTGTGGTGTAAAGTTGTTGTGTTGTGGTGTAAAGTTGTTGTGTTGTGGCGTAAAGTTGTCGTGTTGCGGCGCAAAGTTGTTTTGTTGTGGTGTAAAGTTGTTGTGTTGTGGTGTAAAGTTGTTGTGTTTTGGTGTAAAGTTGTTGTGTTGTGGTGTAAAGTTGTTGTGTTTTGGTGTAAAGTTGTTGTTTTGTGGCGTAAAGTTGTCGTGTTGCGGCGTAAAGTTGTTTTGTTGTGGTGTAAAGTTGCGTTGTGTTGTAAAGTTGTTGTGTTGTGGTGTAAAGTTGTTGTGTTTTGGTGTAAAGTTGTTGTTTTGTGGTGTAAAGTTGTTGTGTTGTGGCGTAAAGTTGTTGTGTAAAATTGTTGTGTTTTGGTGCAAAGTTGTTGTGGTGTGAAGTTGTCGTGTTGTGGTGTAAAGTTATTGTGTTTTGGCGTAAAGTTGCCGTGTCGTGGTGTAAAGTTGTCATGTTGTGGTGTAAAGTTGTTGTGTTTTGGTGTAAAGTTGTTGTGTTGTGGTGTCGGAATATCGGATATCGGCAAAAAGCCATTATCAGACATCCCTAATCAATACAGATCAATACAGTCTGCAGGGATACAGTCCGTAAGCACACATGATTGTATTTTTTTATGACCAAAAGAAAACAAAAAATACCCCCCCCTTTTTCCGCAGGACGGGATTACCTCAAGGTGTTCCACAGCCAGAGCCGAAAATAGTCACAGGTAGAAGACGGCATCTGCTCTCTGGGGGCAGCGCTAATCAATGAGCTAAATGCCTTCTCTCTGGTATTTCTTCCTCCCGCGTATGCCAGGCTCGTATGTGCGAATAAACATGCAGGCGGCGCCGTGTTGCGCAACACTCTTCACACGTAGATTACGCGTTGACAGATGGCGCCTGCCAGCCAGGCCAAAACACAGCCCCGGGGGCCCCCCGGCTTCCCCTAAGTGGCCGTCGGCAGGCGGGGATGACTGAGCGATCCTCCTTCGCCTTCAGGGGTCTTCCCGGCGGTTTGAAGGCTCAGGGAAGAAAGAAAAAACATAACCTGAGGACAATAACAACTTTTTGGGAGGGAGGCGAAAACACACAGCAAACATGGCGCCTGCTGTGTTTTCGCTCCTTATTGCCAACACAGGCTTTGTTTTCCCAGCCTTGTCAAAACCACTTCCATCCGTCAACCAGCCCGCCATTTCCTGGACCACTTATCCTGTTTGAGTCGATCCCCGCCGTCAATCGCGGAGTAATTGTTATTGGCGCACAAAAGTCAGCGATGAATTTCAACCCCCGACTTGATTCAATCATGATTAGATTGATCCGTCCCTGAAGAACATCGGCGTGTTCTCAGGCTAACTCAGTGCCAGACCTCAACCAATGCCAACATTCCTTCCAACGATCCAAGGCAGGGGTGTCAGAACATTCTGACTGGGGGGCCGCTATGGGCTTAAAGCATTTGGCCTATATATATATATATATATATATATATATATATATATATATATATATATATATATATATATATATATATATATATATATATATATATATATATATATATATATATATATATACAGTATATATATAGAGAGAGATTTATATATATATATATATATATATATATATATATATATATATATATATATATATATATATACAGTATATATATATATATATATATATATATATATATATATATATATATATATATATATATATATATATATATATACACAGTATATATATAGAGAGAGAATTATATATATATATATATATATATATATATATATATATATATATATATATATATATATATACAGTATATATATATATGTATATATATATATATATATATATATATATATATATATATATATATATATATATATATATATATATATATATATATATATATATATATATTTATATATTTATATATATATATATTTATATATTTATATATATATATATATATATATATATATATATATATATATATATATATATATATATATATATATATATATATATATATATATATATACATACAGTATATATATAGAGAGAGATTTATATATATATATATATATATATATACAGTATATATATATATATATATACATATATATATATATATATATATATATACAGTATATATATATATATGAATTTTAAATTATGCTGAAAATGTCATGTATATATATATATATATATATATATATATTTATATATATATATATATATATATATATATATATATATATATATATATATATATATATATACAGTATATATATATATATATATATATATATATATATATATATATATATATATATATATATATATACAGTATATATATATATATATATATATATATATATATATATATATATATATATATATATATATATATATATATATATATATATATATACATGACATTTTCAGCATAATTCAAAATTCATATACATACATATATATGTATACATTATATACATATATATATATATATATAAAAATATATATATATATTTTTTAATATATATATATATATATAATTTTTTTTTAATATATATACATATATATGAAAAAAACGTTATTATGGTCTTACCTTTACTTATAAATGAAGTCCATGCGCCGCTCCTTCTGAACAAAAGCATCGATAACTTGTTTATAGAAGTCTTCCTTATCTTTCTTCAGTTTTAAAAGTCTCTCTGTCTCGATGGAGATCTTCCTTTAATTATTACCTCCTGCTCCTATTGAAAGTCCAGTTTAGAAAACTGTTTTATTTTAGATATGTAATCCTCCATGTTAAAAGTCCAGGCGAGAGGAAAAAATAAACGCTGCACTTGACTTGCTAACTGTTGCTGCTTGTTGTCACTTATTCTGCAGCCGAGTAGTCGCAAGAATGATCCCTGGGATCACTAGCGCCCTCTACCACCAGGAGGCGGGAGAACTGCGAGCCTCACACAGTGCGTCTTCGCAGCCGTTTTATGATTGCTCAGCACAAGAAATAAGTTACACACATACAGTTGTTGACAAAGTACATTGTACATTATATACCTCAGCTAACTAAACTATGGAAATGTATAATATAATTCATATAGCAATACGGTCTCACTGCACAGCAGGCCAGCAGTTAGCCGAGTCATTGCGCAATCCATGGCGAGGCTCAACTGGCTGCTGACTCACCGCAAGTCTCTTCTCAGTATTTGAACGGCAAATGTGAAAATTCAGCGGTTTTGAATAAAAATAATCTAAAACTGGTGAAGTTAAATAGAAAATAATTTTATAGTATAATCACTGGATACATATAACAATTTAATTCATTTTTCTTTTTACATTTTTTTTCTCCTGCCTCCCCTGACTGCACGTCACTGATGTATACATATATATGTATTTATATGAATTAATAGAAAAATCTAAAATACTGGCACATATGGTTGGCATGCTAACGCACAGTTGGCATACTTGCAAGATAGCAAAGATAGGGGAGTTATGGTATTTATTTTATTTTTTATAAAAAAAAATTTCATAAAGAAATACAATCATGTGTGCTTACGGACTGTATCCCTGCAGACTGTATTGATCTATATTGATATATAATGTATATATTGTGTTTTTTATGTTGATTTAATTAAAAAAAAAGAAAAAAAAAAGTATTTTTTAAAATTATTTTTCAAATTTTTTTATTTCTTGTGCGGCCCGGTACCAATCGGTCCACTGCTGTAGATGCTGGCTGCATGTATCGGACATGATATCATGTGCAAGCACGTATGATCCACACTTTGTTTTTCTGCGGACTGATACCAATTACACACATGAAATGGTTTGTTATAGCTAAATGTCAGAAGTCTGGGGCGTGAAAAGAGGAACTGACTTGTTATGAGGGGAGAAGAAGTAGACGGACCAGTCCTCTCTGCTGTCACACCAGTCGGGTTTGTACACCTCGAACATCTTCTGCACCCGGAAACAAACACTCTACAGAGGAAAGGAACAAGACACAAGTACATGTAACATGTTGCCATTAGCAGAATGTACTGTTATGTTATCTTATGTTATCTTATGTTACATATTAGTACATGTAACATGTTGCCATTAGCAGAATGTGCAGTTATGTTATGTTATGTTTTGTTATGTTATGTTATGTTATGTCACATATTAGTACATGTAACATAAAGCAGTGGTCACCAGTCCGCGGCCCGGTACCGGTCCGTGGATCGATTGGTACCGGGCCGCACAAGAAATAAAAACAAAATAAAATAAAATGATATATATATTTTTATTTAATTTTTTTTAATTAAATCAACATAAAAAACACAAGATACACTTACAATTAGTGCACCAACCCAAAAAAAACTCCCTCCCCCATTTACACTCATTCACACAAAAGGGTTGTTTCTTTCTGTTATTAAAATGTTGGTTCCTACATTATATATCAATAATAGAGATGTCCGATAATTGCTTTAAAATGTAATATCGGAAAATATCGGTATCGTTTTTTTTATTATCGGTATCGTTTTTTTAAATTTTCTTATTATTTTTTAAATTTATTAAATCAACATAAAAAACACAAGATACACTTGCAATTAGTGCACTAACCCAAAAAACCTCCCTCCCCCATTTACACTCATTCACACAAAAGGGTTGTTTCTTTCTGTTATTAATATTCTGGTTCCTACATTATATATCAATATATATCAATACAGTCTGCAAGGGATACAGTCCGTAAGCACACATGATTGTCATGCTGCTGCTCCACTAAAGTACTAACCTTTAACAGTTAATTTTACTCATTTTCATTAATTACTAGTTCCTATGTAACTGTTTTTATATTGTTTTACTTTCTTTTTTATTCCAGAAAATGTTTTTAATTTATTCAACCTATTTTATTTTATTAATTTTTAAAAAAAGGACCTTATCTTCACCATACCTGGTTGTCCAAATTAGGCATAATAATGTGTTAATTCCACAACTGTATATATATATCGGTATCGGTTGATATCGGTATCGGTAATTAAAGAGTTGGACAATATCGGAATATCGGATATGTTGTTGTGTTTTGGTGTAAAGTTGTTGTGTTGTGGTGTAAAGTTGTCGTGTTGTGGTGTAAAGTCATTGTGTTGTGGTGTAAAGTTGTTTTGTTGTGGTGTAAAGTTGTTGTGTTTTGGCGTAAAGTTGCAGTGCCGTGGTGTAAAGTTGTCATGTTGTGGTGTAAAGTTGTTGTGTTTTGGCGTAAAGTTGTTTTGTTGTGGTGTAAAGTTGTTGTGTTTTGGCGTAAAGTTGCCGTGTCAAGGTGTAAAGTTGTCATGTTGTGGTGTAAAGTTGTTGTGTTTTGGTGTAAAGTTGATGTGTTGTGGTGTAAAGTTGTTTTGTTGTGGTGTAAAGTTGTTGTGCTGTGGTGTAAAGTTGTCGTGTTGTGGTGTAAAGTTGCCGTGTTGTGGCGTAAAGTTGTCGTGTTGCGGCGTAAAGTTGCTTTGTTGTGGTGTAAAGTTGTGTTGTGTTGTAAAGTTGTTGTGTTGTGGTGTAAAGTTGTTTTGTTGTGGTGTAAAGTTGTTGTGTTGTGGTGTAAAGTTGTTGTGTTGTGGTGTAAAGTTGTTGTGTTGTGGCGTGAAGTTGTCGTGTTGCGGCGTAAAGTTGTTTTGTTGTGGTGTAAAGTTGTGTTGTGTTGTAAAGTTGTTGTGTTGTGGTGTAAAGTTGTTGTGTTTTGGTGTAAAGTTGTTGTGTTTTGGTGTAAAGTTGTTGTTTTGTGGTGTAAAGTTGTTGTGTGGCGGTGTAAAGTTGTTGTGTTGTGTTGTAAAGTTGTTGTGTTGTAAAGTTGTTGTGTTGTGGTGTAAAGTTGATGTGTTGTGGTGTAAAGTTGTTTTGTTGTGGTGTAAAGTTGTTGTGTTGTGGTGTAAAGTTGTTGTGTTGTGGTGTAAAGTTGTTGTGTTGTGGCGTAAAGTTGTTGTGTAAAATTGTTGTGTTGTGGTGTAAAGTTGTTGTGTTGTGGTGTAAAGTTGTTGTGTTGTGGTGTAAAGTTGTCGTGTTGTGGCGTAAAGTTGTCGTGTTGCGGCGTAAAGTTCTTTTGTTGTGGTGTAAAGTTGTGTTGGGTTGTAAAGTTGTTGTGTTGTGGTGTAAAGTTGTTTTGTTGTGGTGTAAAGTTGTTGTGTTGTGGTGTAAAGTTGTTGTGTTGTGGTGTAAAGTTGTTGTGTTGTGGCGTGAAGTTGTTGTGTAAAATTGTTGTGTTTTGGCGTAAAGTTGCCGTGTCGTGGTGTAAAGTTGTCATGTTGTGGTGTAAAGTTGGTGTGTTTTGGTGTAAGGCAAGGCAAGGCAAGGCAACTTTATTTGTATAGCGCTTTTCATACACAAGGCAGACTCAAAGTGCTTCACAGACAACAAAGTGAAATGAAAGAAAATAAAAGCAAAATTAAAATGCAGACAATAAAAATAAAAACAGTGCAGACGTTAAAAGTTAAAAGATTAAAAGATTTAGCTGAAAGCTAAGGTGAACATAAAAGTCTTCAGTCTAGTTTTAAAAGTAGTGAGAGTTGGGGAGAGTCTGACATCTTCAGGAAGTTTATTCCAGCTATGTGTTGCATAGTGACTGAATGATGCTCTCCCTTGATTTGAGTTTACTCTTGGAACCGCTAACAGATTGGTCTCAGAAGATCTTAGTGATCTAGAGGGCGTATATAGTGGGAGCATATCAGTGATATACTTGGGCCCTAGACCATGTAGTGATTTATATGTGAGCAGGAGGATTTTGAAATCTATTCTCTGATGTACAGGGAGCCAATGTAAGGATTTAAGAATTGGTGTAATGTGCTCACATTTTTTGGTCTTTGTTAGAACTCTAGCAGCAGCGTTCTGAACAAGCTGTAGCTGCCTGACAGTTTTTTTGGGAAGACCTGCAAGGAGACCATTACAATAGTCTAGCCTACTGGTAATAAAGGCATGTACAAGTTTTTCTAAGTCTTGAGCTGACATGAGCCCTCTAAGTCTTTTTACATTTTTGAGGTGATAGTAGGCCGATTTTGTTACTGATTTGATGTGACTGTCGAAATGTAAATCAGAATCTAAAATAACCCCAAGATTTCTGGCTTTATTTGAGGTTTTCAGGGACAGTGATTGAAGGTGTTGGATGACTTTAAACCTTTCTTTTTTAGCACCAAAAACAATTATCTCAGTTTTATCTTCATTTAGTTGTAGGAAATTTTGGCACATCCAGTGTTTGACTTGCTCAATGCACTGGCACAGAAGATCTATGGGGCGATAGTCATTTGGTGATAGCGCTACATAGATTTGGGTGTCATCGGCATAGCAATGATGGTCAATGTTATTATTTTGCATGATTTGTCCTAGTGGGAGCATATAGATGTTAAATAAAGTCGGCCCCAAGATTGAACCTTGGGGGACTCCACACGTTACGTTGGTTGGTTCTGATACAAAGTCACCAATGGAAACAAAATAGTTCCTATCTTGTAGATATGACTTGAACCAGCTTAAAACTGTGCCTGAGATCCCCACCCAGTTTTCCAACCTGTCCAAAAGTATTGAGTGGTCGACAGTGTCAAATGCAGCACTGAGGTCCAAAAGCATTAATACTGAAGTTTTGCCAGAGTCTGTGTTTAGACGGATGTCATTTATAACTTTAAGAAGGGCCGTCTCTGTGCTATGAAGAGGTCGAAATCCTGACTGGAAGTTGTTGTGGCAGCCAGTAGAAGCCAAGAAGTGATTTAGTTGTTGGAGGACAACTTTCTCAATTATTTTACTTATGAATGGTAGATTTGAAATTGGTCTGTAGTTGTTGATAACAGAGGCATCTAGGCTCTGCTTTTTTAGAAGAGGTTTAATGACTGCAGTTTTGAAAGCCTTCGGGAAATTGCCCGATTTAATAGAATTATTAACTATTTGCAAGATGTCTGTTGATAGGCAGTCAAAAACATTCTTAAAGAAGTTGGTAGGTAAAACATCAAGGCAGCAGGTGGATGACTTTAGAGCTGTCACCGTTTCCACTAGAGTTTTAGAGTCTATGGCATTAAAGCTTGCCATCATTGCTGTGTTACTTTTGCCTAAATGGGGTGGTGATCCAACTTTTTTACTTGAGATATTGATGGTGCGTCTGATGCCTTCAATTTTATCAGTATAAAAGAATGCAAAGTCATTGCATTTCTGCGTGGAATGGAGTTCGGCTGGTATTTGTGTTGGGGGTTTAGTCAGTCTGTCAACGATTGTGAATAGGGTTTTGGCCTTATTTGTGTTGCTGTTTATGATATTGGAGAAGAATGTTTCTCTAGCACTTTTTAAGACTAAATTGTAGGCCTGGAGGCTCTCTTTATAGATGTCATGGTGAATATGAAGTTTTGTATTCCGCCAGATTCGTTCAGCCTTCCTGCACTCTCTTCTCTGGGCTGTTACAGCAGCAGATTTTCTCCAGGGTGCCTTTTGCTTGCCAGAAATCGTTTTAACTGTAACAGGTGCAATGATATCTATGATATTCACAATTTTGGAATTAAAGTTGCTTACAAGATCATCAGCATGACATGGGTTTAGAGGTGGTAGTGAGGAGATGGCGTTTTTAAAGAGGACATTAGCATGTTCATTTATGTACCGCTTTTTGACATTCTTTGATTCTGTTTGTGTGTCCGGAATTACAGAAATATTAAAGAAAACACAGAAATGATCAGACAATGAAGGATCAATCACAAGAACATCAGAAACATTGAGACCTTTTGTGATAATCAGGTCCAGGGTGTGTCCCTTATAATGTGTAGCCTCTTTCACATGTTGAGACAGTTCAAATGTGTCTAAAATAGTAAAAAGTTCTTTTGCGCCCTTGTCATTTAAATCGTCAATATGAAAATTAAAATCACCAGTTATAACCAGGCAGTCAAAGTCAGTGGAGATGCTAGACAATAGTTCAGTAAAATCATCAAAAAAATTTGCAGAATATTTAGGTGGCCTGTAGATAATTAACAAGAGAATTTTGGGAGAGCATTTCAACACAGCACACAGGTATTCAAATGATGTAAACTCACCGAGTGACATCTGTTTCCCCTGAAACAGATGTAAAGTTGATGTGTTGTGGTGTAAAGTTGTTTTGTTGTGGTGTAAAGTTGTTGTGCTGTGGTGTAAAGTTGTCGTGTTGTGGCGTAAAGTTGTCGTGTTGCGGCGTAAAGTTGTTTTGTTGTGGTGTAAAGTTGTGTTGTGTTGTAAAGTTGTTGTGTTGTGGTGTAAAGTTGGTTTGTTGTGGTGTAAAGTTGTTGTGTTGTGGTGTAAAGTTGTTGTGTTGTGGTGTAAAGTTGTTGTGTTGTGGCGTAAAAATGTCGTGTTGCGGCGTAAAGTTGTTTTGTTGTGGTGTAAAGTTGTTGTTTTGTGGTGTAAATTTGTTTTGTTGTGGTGTAAAGTTGTTGTGTTGTGGTGTAAAGTTGTTGTGTTGTGGTGTAAAGTTGTTGTGTTGTGGCGTAAAGTTGTTGTGTAGCGGCGTAACGTTATTTTGTTGTGGTGTAAAGTTGTGTTGTGTTGTAAAGTTGTTGTGTTGTGGTGTAAAGTTGTTGTGTTTTGGTGTAAAGTTGTTGTTTTGTGGTGCAAAGTTGTTGTGTTGTGGTGTAAAGTTGTTGTGTTGCGGCGTAAAGTTGTTTTGTTGTGGTGTAAAGTTGTGTTGTGTTGTAAAGTTGTTGTGTTGTGGTGTAAAGTTGATGTGTTGTGGTGTAAAGTTGTTTTGTTGTGGTTTAAAGTTGTTGTGTTGTGGTGTAAAGTTGTTGTGTTGTGGTGTAAAGTTGTTGTGTCATAGCGTAAAGTTGTTGTGTAAAATTGTTGTGTTTTGGTGTAAAGTTTTTGTGTTTTGGTGTAAAGTTGTTGTGTTGTGGCGTAAAGTTGTCGTGTTGTGGCGTAAAGTTGTCGTGTTGCGGCGTAAAGTTGTTTTGTTGTGGTGTAAAGTTGTGTTGTGAAGTTGTTGTGTTGTGGTGTAAAGTTGTTTTGTTGTGGTGTAAAGTTGTTGTGTTGTGGTGTAAAGTTGTTGTGTTTTGGTGTAAAGTTGTTGTTTTGTGGTGTAAAGTTGTTGTGTTGTGACGTGAAGTTGTTGTGTAAAATTGTTGTGTTTTGGTGTAAAGTTGTTGTGTTGTGGTGTAAAGTTGTCGTGTTGTGGTGTAAAGTTATTGTGTTTTGGCGTAAAGTTGCCGTGTCGTGGTGTAAAGTTGTCATGTTGTGGTGTAAAGTTGTTGTGTTGTGGTGTAAAGTTGTTGTGTTGTGGCGTAAAGTTGTCGTGTTGCGGCGTAAAGTTGTTTTGTTGTGGTGTAAAGTTGTGTTGTAGTGTAAAGTTGTTGTGTTGTGGTGTAAAGTTGTTGTGTTTTGGTGTAAAGTTGTTGTTTTGTGGTGTAAAGTTGTTGTGTTGTGGCGTAAAGTTGTCGTGTTGCGGCGTAAAGTTGTTTTGTTGTGGTGTAAAGTTGTGTTGTGTTGTAAAGTTGTTGTGTTGTGGTGTAAAGTTGTTGTGTTTTGGTGTAAAGTTGTTGTTTTGTGGTGTAAAGTTGTTGTGTTGTGGCGTAAAGTTGTTGTGTAAAATGGTTGTGTTTTGGTGCAAAGTTGTTGTGTTGTGGTGTAAAGTTATTGTGTTTTGGCGTAAAGTTGCCGTGTCGTGGTGTAAAGTTGTCATGTTGTGGTGTAAAGTTGTTGTGCTTTGGTGTCGGAATATCGGATATCGGCAAAAAGCCATTATCAGACATCCCTAATCAATACAGATCAATACAGTATGCAGGGATACAGTCCGTAAGCACACATGATTGTATTTTTTTATGACCAAAAGAAAACAAAAAATAGTGTAAAACAGTCTTAATTAATGTTATGTTATGTTACATATTAGTACAAGTAACATAAAGTACAGTCCTAATTAATGTTCCCTATTAAAGACGGTGCTCTCCTGCTGGCCTTGCAGAATATTGGAGTCTCCTAATTATCTTTCGGGAAATAAAAAGGTGGGCCTCAGGACACTATTTGTGTCTTGGAGATCAGCGAATAAGGCCAAGTGTGTTTTTTTCATGCAGCGTGAGATTTTAATGAGAGATTCAGGGGAGGAAAAAAATAATATATATTTTTTTTCGGAGTGTGTGTGAAAATAAAATGAAGTGGAAACTAAAATGCAAAAACTCGTCTGCGCTATCAATAAGAAATCCTGCAAAGAAAAAGAGAGGAGCATGTGTGTTGATTACATCGTCAACATGCTGGAAATAGAGAGAATAATGTGAGTATTTATGACAAACAATAATGTGAGTATTTATGACAAACAATATCCATGGAGGGATTCTATGAGAAATAACTTCAAGGAGAAGTTGTGACTGACGCTCCTTATACAATAAAGTTTATACAGTGTTTTATTTTCCTACATTCAAACACAGTGTTACTGTTCAAACTCTGTGCAATGTTACAGTGGTCACCATTATAAACCTACTTGTTAATAAATAAATAAATAAATAAAACCTCCGCCTTGTTTTTAATGAATACTTAGGCCTATTACGCTATTGTGTTTTAATGCTGCTCATTGTGGCGGTACTTGGTGACTCAAGTTTGAGACTAGATAAGTGGCTAACTACTGTAACTAACTAGCTAACAGCAACAGGTAACATGAGCTCCATCTGGGTCAGAATGCTCGCCCTTAAAACCCACTTTGGTTAAATCCAGCATTTCCTGTCACTTTAGTTATGTCAAGTTGTCGTGTTGTGGTGTAAAGTTGTTTTGTTGTGGTGTAAAGTTGTTGTGTATTGGTGTAAACTTGTTGTGTTGTGGTGTAAAGTTGTCATGTTGTGGTGTAAAGTTGTTGTGTATTGGTGTAAAGTTGTTGTGTATTGGTGTAAAGTTGTCGTGTTGTGGTGTAAAGTTGTTTTGTTGTGGTGTAAAGTTGTTTTGTTGTGGTGTAAAGTTGTTTTGTTGTGGTGTAAACTTGTTGTGTTGTGGTGTAAAGTTGTCATGTTGTGGTGTAAAGTTGTTGTGTATTGGTGTAAAGTTGTTGTGTATTGGTGTAAAGTTGTCATGTTGTGGTGTAAAGTTGTTTTGCTGTGGTGTAAAGTTGTTTTGTTGTGGTGTAAAGTTGTTTTGTTGTGGTGTAAATTTGTGTTGTAAAGTTGTTGTGTTCTGTTGTGGCGTAAAGTTGTTGTGTTGTGGTATACAGTTGTGGTGTTGTGGTGTCAAGTTGTCATGTTGTGGTGTAAAGTTGTTTTGTTGTGGTGTAAAGTTGTTTTGTTTTGGTGTAAAGTTGTTTTGTTGTGGTGTAAATTTGTGTTGTAAAGTTGTTGTGTTCTGTTGTGGCGTAAAGATTGTTGTGGTATAACGTTGTGATGTTGTGGTGTAAAGTTGTCGTGTTGTGGTTTAAAGTTGTTTTGTTGTGGTGTAAAGTTGTTGTGTATTAGTGTAAACGTGTTGTGTTGTGGTGTAAAGTTGTCATGTTGTGGTGTAAAGTTGTTGTGTGTTGGTGTAAAGTTGTTGTGTATTGGTGTAAAGTTGTCGTGTTGTGGTGTAAAGTTGTTTTGCTGTGGTGTAAAGTTGTTTTGTTGTGGTGTAAAGTTGTTTTGTTGTGGTGTAAAGTTGTTTTGTTGTGGTGTAAATTTGTGTTGTAAAGTTGTTGTGTTCTGTTGTGGCGTAAAGTTGTTGTGTTGTGGTGTACAGTTGTGGTGTTGTGGTGTCAAGTTGTCATGTTGTGGTGTAAAGTTGTTTTGTTGTGGTGTAAATTTGTGTTGTAAAGTTGTTGTGTTCTGTTGTGGCGTAAAGATCGTTGTGTTGTGGTATAAAGTTGTGGTGTTGTGGTGTAAAGTTGTCGTGTTGTGGTGTAAAGTTGTTTTGTTGTGGTGTAAAGTTGTGTTGTAAAGTTGTTGTGTTTTGTTGTGGCGTAAAGTTGTGTTGTAGAGTTGTTGTGTTTTGTTGTGGCGTAAAGTTGTTGTGTTGTGGTATAAAGTTGTCGTGTTGTGGTGTAAAGTTGTTTTGTTGTGGTGTAAAGTTGTGTTGTAAAGTTGTTGTGCTGTGGTGTTAAGTTGTTGTGTTGTGGTGTATAGTTGTTTTGTTGTGGTGTAAAATTGTTGTGTTGTGGCTTAAATGTTGTCGTGCTGTGGCATAAAGTTGTTGTGTTTTGGTGTAAAGTTGTTGTGTTGTGGTGTGAAGTTGTTGTGTTGTGGCTTAAAGTTCTTTTGTTGTGGTGTAAAGTTGTGTTTTAAAGTTGTTGTGTTGTAAAGTTGTTGTGTTTTGGGTGTAAAGTTTTTGTTTTGTGGTGTAAAGTTGTTGTGTTGTGGCGTAAAGTTGCCGTGTTGCGGCGTAAAGTTGTTTTGTTGTGGTGTAACGTTGTGTTGTGTTGGAAAGTTGTTGTGTTGTGGTGTGAAGTTGTTGTGTTTTGGTGTAAAGTTGTTGTTTTGTGGTGTAAAGTTGTTGTGTTGTGGCGTAAAGTTGTCGTGTAAAGTTGTTGTGTTTTGGTGTATAGTTGTTGTGTTGTGGTGTAAAGTTGTTGTGTTGTGGTGTAAAGTTGTCGTGTTGTGGTGTAAAGTTGTTATGTTGTGGCGTAAAGCTGTCGTGTCGTGGTGTAAAGTTGTTGTGTTTTGGTGTAAAGTTTTTGTGTTGTGGTGTAAAGTTGTTGTGTTTTGGTGTAAAGTTGTTGTTTTGTGGTGTAAAGTTGTTGTGTTGTGGCGTAAAGTTGTCGTGTTGTGGCGTAAAGTTGTCATGTAAAGTTGTTGTGTTTTGGTGTAAAGTTGTTGTGTTTTGGTGTAAAGTTGTTGTTTTGTGGTGTAGAGTTGTTGTGTTGTGGCGTAAAGTTGTCATGTTGTGGCGTAAAGTTTTTGTGTAAAGTTGTTGTGTTTTGGTGTAAAGTTGTTGTGGTGTAAAGTTGTTGTGTTTTGGTGTAAAGTTGTCGTGTTGTGGTGTGAAGTTGTGTTGTAAAGTTGTTTTGTTTTGGTGTAAAGTTGTGTTGTGAAGTTGTTGTGTTTTGGTGTAAAGTTGTGTTGTTGTGTTGTGGTGTAAAGTTGATGTGTTTTGGTGTAAAGTTGTCGTGTTGTGGTGTGAAGTTGTGTTGTAAAGTTGTTGTGTTCTGTTGTGGCGTAACATTTATTTCCTGTCACTTTATTTCCTGCAAAAGTGAAGGCTGTCCAGAAAAAAGCAGTAGAGTTCTTGACACTCACATAGTCGGTCTCCTCGTCCAGGTCGGCCCGTTCTTTCCGGGCGTTGACTTGGGGGAAAACGTCCACCATCAAGAGGCTGTGGTGACCCGGCGTCTTGCCGTTGCAGTCCCGGTGGTCCGTCCCGAAACCGCTTCCGGAACCCTCCGTGATGGAGCCGCCCGCTCCGGACCGCTTCCCCGAGTCGGTGTTGACAAGGGGCGGACAGGGGGGCAGGCAGGGGGGCGGGCAGGGGGGATGGCCGCCCGCCTGGGGCAGCTCGGGGAGCTCCAAGGACAACGCCCGGCGGTCCCTTCCGGCGGCCAAGTGTCTGGACAGGAGGAAGCCGGGCGGGGGCGGAGGGTGGTGCGGGGGCCTGGAGAGAAGGGACTCCTGCTCGGGGGCGGGGGGGTAGGGGTAGGGGGTGCGGGTGCTGTGCAGGCGGAGGCTGCCGCCCACCTGGGGGGCCCCGCCGTGGCCGTGGTTTCTCCGACCCAGACTGTTGGAACTGGACCTGAAGAAAAGACTTGGTGAAGTTTCAACAAAGTGGTGAAGGAACTTTGCTAGTGGTCTCACCTGCGAGTCCACGCTCCCTGCGGCCGCACAGGGCGCCCCCAGTTGTGGTAGGTGGAACTGCGACTGTGACGCTGGAAATACACAACCAGTTACAAGACTCTCCCTTGTGGCTTTTTGTTGTTGTGTTGTCGTGTAAAGTTGTCGTGTTGTGGTGTAAAGTTGTCGTGTTGTGGTGTAAAGTTGTTGTGTTGTGGTGTAAAGTAGTCATGTAAAGTTGTTGTGTTGTGGTGTAAATTAGCAGTGTAAAGTTGTTGTGTTGTGGTGTAAAGTTGTTGTGTTGTGGCGTAAAGTAGTAATGTAAAGTTGTTGTGTTGTGGTGTAAAGTTGTCGTGTTGTGGTGTAAAGTTGTCCTGTTGTGGTGTAAAGTAGCTGTGTAAAGTTGTTTTGTTGTGGTGTAAAGTTGTTGTGTTGTGGCGTAAAGTTGTCGTGTTGTGGTGTAAATTTGTCGTGTTGTGGTGTAAAGTTGTTGTGTTGTGGTGTAAAGTAGTCGTGTAAAGTTGTTGTGTTGTGGTGTAAATTAGCAGTGTAAAGTTGTTGTGTTGTGGTGTAAAGTTGTTGTGTTGTGGCGTAAAGTAGTAATGTAAAGTTGTTGTGTTGTGGTGTAAAGTTGTCGTGTTGTGGTGTAAAGTATTCCTGTTGTGGTGTAACGTAGCTGTGTAAAGTTGTTTTGTTGTGGTGTAAAGTTGTTGTGTTGTGGCGTAAAGTTGTCGTGTTGTGGCGTAAATTTGTCGTGTTGTGGTGTAAAGTTGTTGTGTTGTGGTGTAAAGTAGTCGTGCAAAGTTGTTGTGTTGTGGTGGAAAGTAGCCGTGTAAAGTTGTTTTTTTGTGGTGTAAAGTTGTTGTGTTCTGTTGTGGCGTAAAGTTGTCGTGTTGTGGTGTAAAGTTGTCGTGTTGTGGTGTAAAGTTGTTGTGTTGTGGTGTAAAGTAGTCGTGCAAAGTTGTTGTGTTGTGGTGGAAAGTAGCCGTGTAAAGTAGTTTTTTTGTGGTGTAAAGTTGTTGTGTTCTGTTGTGGCGTAAAGTTGTTGTGTTGTGGCGTAAAGTTGTTGTGTCATGGTGTAAAGTTGTTGTGTTGTGGTGTAAAGTCGTCGTGTTGTGGTGTGAAGTTGTTGTGTTGTGGTGTAAAGTTGTCGTGTTGTGGTATAAAGTTGTTGTGTTGTGGTGTAAAGTTGTCGTGTTGAAGTGTAAAGTTGTTTTGTTGTGGTGTAAAGTTGTTTTGTTGTGGTGTAAAGTTGTGTTGTAAAGTTGTTGTGTGAAGTTGTGTTGTAAAGTTGTTCGTAAGGTTGTTGTGCTGTGATGTAAAGATGTTGTGTAAAGTTGCTGTGTTGTGGCATAAAGTTGTTTTGTTGTGGTGTAAAGTTGTGTTGTGTTGTAAAGTTGTGGCGTAAAGTTGTTTTGTTGTGGTGTAAAGTTGTTGTGTTGTGGTGTAAAGTTGTTGTGTTGTGGTGTAAAGTTGTTTTGTTGTGGAGTAAAGTTGTTGTGTTGTGGTGTAAAGTTGTTTTGTTGTAGTGTAAACTTGTGTTGTGGCGTAAAGTCATCGTGTTGTGGTGTAAAGTTCTTGTGTTGTGGTGTAAAGTTCTTGTGTTGTGGTGTAAATTTGTTGTGTGTTTGTGTAAAGTTCTTGTGTTGTGGTGTAAAGTTTTTGTGTTCTGTTGCGGTGCAACGTTGTTGTGGCGTAAAGTTGTCGTGTTGTGGTGTAAAGTTGTCGTGTTGTGGTGTAAAGTTGTCGTGTTGTGCTGTAAAGTTGTCGTGTTGTGGCGAAACGTTGTTGTTTTGTGGTGTAAAGTTGTCGTGTTGTGGCGTAACGTTGTTGTGTTGTGGTGTAAAGTTGTCGTGTTAAGTTGTCGTGTTGTTGTGTAAAGTTGTTGTGTGTTGGTGTAAAGTTGTCCTGTTGTGGTGTAAAGTTGTAAAGTTGTTGTGTTGTGGTGTAACGTTGTTGTGTTTTGGCGTAACGTTGTCGTGTTGTGGTGTAAAGTTGTCGTGTTGTGGTGTAAAGTTGTCGTGCTGTGGTGTAAAGTAGTCGTGTAAAGTTGTTGTGTTGTGGTGTAAAGTAGCCGTGTAAAGTTGTTTTTTTGTGGTGTAAAGTTGTCGTGTTGTAGTGTAACGTTGTTTTGTTGTGGTGTAAAGTTGTGTTGTAAAGTTGTTGTGTTCTGTTGTGGCGTAAAGTTGTTGTGCTGTGGTGTAAAGATGTTGTGTAAAGTTGCCGTGTTGTGACGTAAAGTTGTTTTGTTGTGTTGTAAAGTTGTGTTGTAAAGTTGTTGTGTTGGGGCGTAAAGTTGTTTTGTTGTGGTGTAAAGTTGTGTTGTGATGTAGAGCTGTTGTGTTGTGACGTAAAATTGTTGTGTAAAGTTGTTGTGTTTTGGTGTAAAATTGTTGTGTTGTGACGTAAAATTGTTGTGTTTTGATGTAAAGTTGTTGTGTTGTGGTGTAAAGTTGTTGTGTTGTGGTGTAAAGTTGTCATGTTGTGGTGTAAAGTTGTCATGTTGTGGTGTGAAGTTGTTTTGTTGTGGTGTAAAGTTGTGTTGAGTTGTGTTGTAAAGTTGTTGTGTTCTTTTGTGGCGTAAAGTTGTTTTGTTGTGGTGTAAAGTTGTGTTGTGTTGTAAAGTTGTTGTGTTCTGTTGTGGCGTAAAGTTGCTGTGTTTTGTTGTGGCGTAAAGTTGTTGTGTTGTAAAGTTATTGTGTTGTTGTGTTCTGTTGTGGCGTAAATTTGTTGTGTTTTGTTGTGGAGTAAAGTTGTTGTGTTGTAAAGTTATTGTGTTGTGGTGTAAAGTTGTTTTGTTGTGGTGTAAACTTGTGTTGTGGCGTAAAGTCGTCGTGTTGTGGCGTAAAGTTGTTGTGTGTTGGTGTAAAGTTCTTGTGTTGTGGTGTAAAGTTGTCCTGTTGTGGTGTGAAGTTGTGTTGTAAAGTTGTTGTGTTCTGTTGTGGCGTAAAGTTGTTGTGCTGTGGTGTAAATATGTTGTGTTAAGTTGCCGTGTTGTGACGTAAAGTTGTTTTGTTGTGGTGTAAAGTTGTGTTGTAAAGTTGTTGTGTTGTGGCGTAAAGTTGTTTTGTTGTGGTGTAAAGTTGTGTTGTGATGTAGAGTTGTTGTGTTGTGACGTAAAATTGTTGTGTAAAGTTGTTGTGTTTTGGTGTAAAGTTGTTGTGTTGTGGTGTAAAGTTGTTGTGTTGTGGTGTAAAGTTGCCATGATGTGGTGTAAAGTTGTCATGTTGTGGTGTAAAGTTGTTTTGTTGTGGTGTAAAGTTGTGTTGTGTTGTACAGTTGTTGTGTTTTGTTGTGGCGTAAAGTTGCCATGTTGTGGCGTAAAGTTGTCATGTTGTGGTGTAAAGTTGTTTTGTTGTGGTGTAAAGTTGTGTTGTGTTGTAAAGTTGTTGTGTTCTGTTGTGGCGTAAAGTTGTTGTGTTGTAAAGTTATTGTGTTGTTGTGTTCTGTTGTGGCGTAAAGTTGGTTTGTTGTAAAGTTATTATGTTGTGGTGTAAACTTGTTTTGTTGTGGTGTAAACTTGTGTCGTGGTGTAAAGTCGTCGTGTTGTGGCGTAAAGTTCTTGTGTTGTGGTGTAAAGTTATTGTGTTGTGGTGTAAAGTTGTCCTGTTGTGGTGTGAAGTTGTATTGTAAAGTTGTTGTGTTCTGTTGCGGCGTAACGCTGTTGTGTTGTGGTGTAAATTTGTCGTGTTGTGGCGTAAAGTTGTCGTGTTGTGGTGTAAAGTTGTCGTGTTGTGGCGTAAAGTTGTCGTGTTGCGGCGTAAAGTTGTGGTGTTGTGGCGTAAAGTTGTCGTGTTGTGGCGCAAAGTTGTCGTGTTGTGGCGTAAAGTTGTCGTGTTGTGGCGTAAAGTTGTCGTGTTGCGGCGTAAAGTTGTGGTGTTGTGGCGTAAAGTTGTGGTGTTGTGGCTTTATGTTGTGTTGAAATGTACATGTTTTTGAGCTGCTACTGGTGCTCCATCATCCATGAATGAATGAATGACTAAACAAGAATAATGTCGACTCGTCGTCTGCGAGCGTGGCGTCCGCCCCCACCCCGGCCCCGGCCCCCGCCCCCGCCCCCGCCCCCGCCCCCGCCCCCGCCCCCGCCGCCGCCCCGGCCCCGCCCCCCGCCCCCGCCGCCGCATGCGAGCGTTGGCCCCGCTTTAAGGCGGCGACGTGGTCGTGTTTGTTTCCGCGTGTCTAATCCTCTCGGCGTGATGGACCTAATTATACGTTCTACCCTCGCTGCAAGAGGCTGGCGACGGATACGGCCCGAGCTGCTCCCGCATGCCCACGACGACAACAAAAGAAGAAAGGAAAAAAAAAAAAAGAGACCCGTCTCCATGGAAACAGAGACGGAGCACACCGGAGGTTAAATCCCACCTGGAGCGGTTTTAGACATCACACATGAACGTCGGGATCGTTTGTTCCGAGTCGTATGCGACAAAAGACAATATAGACTCAGAGAGTATGTATAAAATTCAACATGATGCGGACACCTTTGTTACTGGATACTTTCTAACATGCCTTGGAGACAACTTTGATTATTTGATACTTGTTTCTATCAACAAATGTTAAAAAGGTTAAATAATCCTAGCATAAACTGTTAGCACGCTAACGTTAGCGTGCGATAACGGGAACAGTTAGCATAAGTAATACGCAACTTTGATTAGTTGATACTTGCTTGTATCGACAAATGTTACGAACGCGACAAATGTTGGTGGCAAGTATTAAAATCCATGGGTTTTAGGTTAAAAAATAGTTAAAATCCTAGCATAAAATGCTAGCACGCTAACGTTAGCATGCGATAATGGGAAGTTAGCATACTTGCAAGATGGAGAAAAATACCAAAATCCGCACATTTCAGGTTCGAATGGTTAAAACGAGCTAAAATGCTGACTTAAAATGTTAGCATGCTAGCATTAGCATACATCTAAGATATGCGTGTTGGCCACGAGATAATTGCTTTTTGGTGACAATAATTCTAGAGTTAAGCTCACAATGCAATATGTTGAATGATGCAGACACGTTTGTTACTGGATACTTTCTAATATGTTCCTGCCCTGGAGACTTTGTACGTGTTAAGTAATACGCAACTTTGATTATTTGATACTTGCTTGTATCGACAAATGTTAGGAACGCGACAAATGTTGGTGGCAAGTATTAAAATCCATGGGTTTTAGGTTCAAAAATAGTTAAAATCCTAGCATAAAATGCTAGCACGCTAACGTTAGCACGCGATAATGGGAAGTTAGCATACTTGAAAAGATGGAGAAAAATACCAAAATCCGCACATTTCAGGTTCGAATGGTTAAAACGAGCTAGAATGCTGACTTAAAATGTTAGCATGCTAGCATTAGCATGATTGCATGGAAAAAGTTAGCATACATCTAAGATATGCGTGTTGGCCACGAGATAATTGCTTTTTGGTGACAATAATTCTAGAGTTAAGCTCACAATGCAATATGTTGAATGATGCAGACACATTTGTTACTGGATACTTTCTAATACGTTCCTGCCCTGGAGACTTTGTGCGTGTTAAGTAATACGCAACTTTGATTATTTGATACTTGCTTGTATCGACAAATGTTACGAACGCGACAAATGTTGGTGGCAAGTATTAAAATCCATGGGTTTTAGGTTAAAAAATAGTTAAAATCCTAGCATAAAATGCTAGCACGCTAACGTTAGCACGCGATAATGGGAAGTTAGCATACTTGAAAAGATGGAGAAAAATACCAAAATCCGCACATTTCAGGTTCGAATGGTTAAAACGAGCTAAAATGCTGACATAAAATGTTAGCATGCTAGCATTAGCATGATTGCATGGAAACAGTTAGCATACATCTAAGATATGCGTGTTGGCCACGAGATAATTGCTTTTTGGTGACAATAATTCTAGAGTTAAGCTCACAATGCAATATGTTGAATGATGCAGACACGTTTGTTACTGGATACTTTCTAATATGTTCCTGCCCTGGAGACTTTGTACGTGTTAAGTAATACGCAACTTTGATTATTTGATACTTGCTTTTATCGACAAATGTTACGAAGGCGACAAATGTTGGTGGCAAGTATTAAAATACATGGGTTTTAGGTTAAAAGAAATGGTTAAAATCCTAGCATAAAATGTTAGCACGCTAACGTTAGCATGCGATAATGGGAAGTTAGCATACTTGCAAGATGGAGAAAAATACCAAAATCCGCACATTTCAGGTTCGAATGGTTAAAACGAGCTAAAATGCTGACTTAAAATGTTAGCATGCTAGCATTAGCATGATTGCATGGAAAAAGTTAGCATACATCTAAGATATGCGTGTTGGCCACGAGATAATTGCTTTTTGGTGACGCCGAGTGCTCACAATAATTCTAGAGTTAAGCTCACAACACAATATGTTGAATGATGCAGACACGTTTGTTACTGGATACTTTCTAATATGCTCCTCCTGCCTGGAAACTTTGTACGTGTAAGTAATACGCAACTTTGATAATTTGATACTTGTTTTTATTGACAAATGTTAAAAAGGTTAAAAAAAATGGTTGAAATCCTACCATAAACTGTTAGCATGCTAACGTTAGCGTGCGATAACGGGAAGAGTTAGCATAAGTAATATGCAACTTTGATTATTTGATACTTGTTTTTATTGACAAATGTTACGAAGGCGACAAATGTTGGTGGCAAGTATTAAAATCCATGGGTTTTATGTTTAAAAAATGGTTAAAATCCTAGCATAAAATGTTAGCACGCTAACGTTAGCGTGCGATAATGGGAAGAGTTAGCATACTTGAAAAGAGGGAGAAAAATACCAAAATCCGCACATTTCAGGTTCGAATGGTTAAAACGAGCTAAAATGCTGACTTAAAATGTTAGCATGCTAGCATTAGCATACATCTAAGATATGCGTGTTGGCCACGAGATAATTGCTTTTTGGTGACAATAATTCTAGAGTTAAGCTCACAATGCAATATGTTGAATGATGCAGACACGTTTGTTACTGGATACTTTCTAATACGTTCCTGCCCTGGAGACTTTGTACGTGTTAAGTAATACGCAACTTTGATTATTTGATACTTGCTTTTATCGACAAATGTTACGAAGGCGACAAATGTTGGTGGCAAGTATTAAAATCCATGGGTTTTAGGTTCAAAAATAGTTAAAATCCTAGCAAAAAATGCTAGCACGCTAACGTTAGCACGCGATAATGGGAAGTTAGCATACTTGCAAGATGGAGAAAAATACCAAAATCCGCACATTTCAGGTTCGAATGGTTAAAACGAGCTAAAATGCTGACTTAAAATGTTAGCATGCTAGCATTAGCATGATTGCATGGAAAAAGTTAGCATGCATCTAAGATATGCGTGTTGGCCACGAGATAATTGCTTTTTGGTGACAATAATTCTAGAGTTAAGCTCACAATGCAATATGTTGAATGATGCAGACACGTTTGTTACTGGATACTTTCTAATACGTTCCTGCCCTGGAGACTTTGTACGTGTTAAGTAATACGCAACTTTGATTATTTGATACTTGCTTTTATCGACAAATGTTACGAAGGCGACAAATGTTGGTGGCAAGTATTAAAATCCATGGGTTTTAGGTTCAAAAATAGTTAAAATCCTAGCATAAAATGCTAGCACGCTAACGTTAGCACGCGATAATGGGAAGTTAGCATACTTGCAAGATGGAGAAAAATACCAAAATCCGCACATTTCGGGTTCGAATGGTTAAAACGAGCTAAAATGCTGACTTAAAATGTTAGCATGCTAGCATTAGCATGATTGCATGGAAAAAGTTAGCATGCATCTAAGATATGCGTGTTGGCCACGAGATAATTGCTTTTTGGTGACAATAATTCCAGAGTTAAGCTCACAATGCAATATGTTGAATGATGCAGACACGTTTGTTACTGGATACTTTCTAATAGGCTCCTCCTGCCTGGAAACTTTGTACGTGTAAGTAATACGCAACTTTGATAATTTGATACTTGTTTTTATTGACAAATGTTAAAAAGGTTAAAAAAAATGGTTGAAATCCTACCATAAACTGTTAGCATGCTAACGTTAGCGTGCGATAACGGGAACAGTTAGCATAAGTAATATGCAACTTTGATTATTTGATACTTGTTTTTATCGACAAATGTTACGAACGGGACAGATGTTGGTGGCAAGTATTAAAATCCATGGGTTTTATGTTAAAAAAATGGTTAAAATCCTAGCATAAAATGTTAGCACGCTAACGTTAGCACGCGATAATGGGAAGAGTTAGCATACTTGAAAAGAGGGAGAAAAATACCAAAATCCGCACATTTCAGGTTCGAATGGTTAAAAGGAGCTAAAATGCTGACTTAAAATGTTAGCATGCTAGCATTAGCATGATTGCATGGAAAAAGTTAGCATACATCTAATATATGCGTGTTGGCCACGAGATAATTGCTTTTTGGTGACAATAATTCTAGAGTTAAGCTCACAATGCAATATGTTGAATGATGCAGACACGTTTGTTACTGGATACTTTCTAATACGTTCCTGCCCTGGAGACTTTGTACGTGTTAAGTAATACGCAACTTTGATTATTTGATACTTGCTTTTATCGACAAATGTTACGAAGGCGACAAATGTTGGTGGCAAGTATTAAAATCCATGGGTTTTAGGTTCAAAAATAGTTAAAATCCTAGCATAAAATGCTAGCACGCTAACGTTAGCACGCGATAATGGGAAGTTAGCATACTTGCAAGATGGAGAAAAATACCAAAATCCGCACATTTCAGGTTCGAATGGTTAAAACGAGCTAAAATGCTGACTTAAAATGTTAGCATGCTAGCATTAGCATGATTGCATGGAAAAAGTTAGCATGCATCTAAGATATGCGTGTTGGCCACGAGATAATTGCTTTTTGGTGACAATAATTCTAGAGTTAAGCTCACAATGCAATATGTTGAATGATGCAGACACGTTTGTTACTGGATACTTTCTAATATGTTCCTGCCCTGGAGACTTTGTACGTGTTAAGTAATACGCAACTTTGATTATTTGATACTTGCTTTTATCGACAAATGTTACGAACGCGACAAATGTTGGTGGCAAGTATTAAAATCCATGGGTTTTAGGTTCAAAAATAGTTAAAATCCTAGCATAAAATGCTAGCACGCTAACGTTAGCACGCGATAATGGGAAGTTAGCATACTTGCAAGATGGAGAAAAATACCAAAATCCGCACATTTCAGGTTCGAATGGTTAAAACGAGCTAAAATGCTGACTTAAAATGTTAGCATGCTAGCATTAGCATGATTGCATGGAAAAAGTTAGCATACATCTAAGATATGCGTGTTGGCCACGAGATAATTGCTTTTTGGTGACAATAATTCTAGAGTTAAGCTCACAATGCAATATGTTGAATGATGCAGACACGTTTGTTACTGGATACTTTCTAATATGTTCCTGCCCTGGAGACTTTGTACGTGTTAAGTAATACGCAACTTTGATTATTTGATACTTGCTTGTATCGACAAATGTTACGAACGCGACAAATGTTGGTGGCAAGTATTAAAATCCATGGGTTTTAGGTTAAAAGAAATGGTTAAAATCCTAGCATAAAATGTTAGCACGCTAACGTTAGCATGCGATAATGGGAAGTTAGCATACTTGCAAGATGGAGAAAAATACCAAAATCCGCACATTTCAGGTTCGAATGGTTAAAAGGAGCTAAAATGCTAACTAAAAATGTTAGCATGCTAGCATTAGCATGATTGCATGGAAAAAGTTAGCATACATCTAAGATATGCGTGTTGGCCACGAGATAATTGCTTTTTGGTGACAATAATTCTAGAGTTAAGCTCACAATGCAATATGTTGAATGATGCAGACACGTTTGTTACTGGATACTTTCTAATATGTTCCTGCCCTGGATACTTTGTACGTGTTAAGTAATACGCAACTTTGATTATTTGATACTTGCTTTTATCGACAAATGTTACGAAGGCGACAAATGTTGGTGGCAAGTATTAAAATCCATGGGTTTTAGGTTCAAAAATAGTTAAAATCCTAGCATAAAATGCTAGCACGCTAACGTTAGCATGCGATAATGGGAAGTTAGCATACTTGCAAGATGGAGAAAAATACCAAAATCCGCACATTTCAGGTTCGAATGGTTAAAACGAGCTAGAATGCTGACTTAAAATGTTAGCATGCTAGCATTAGCATGATTGCATGGAAAAAGTTAGCATACATCTAAGATATGCGTGTTGGCCACGAGATAAATGCTTTTTGGTGACAATAATTCTAGAGTTAAGCTCACAATGCAATATGTTGAATGATGCAGACACGTTTGTTACTGGACACTTTCTAATACGTTCCTGCCTTGGAGACTTTGTACATGTTAAGTAATACGCAACTTTGATTATTTGATACTTGCTTTTATCAACAAATGTTACGAAGGCGACAAATGTTGGTGGCAAGTATTAAAATCCATGGGTTTTAGGTTCAAAAATAGTTAAAATCCTAGCATAAAATGTTAGCACGCTAACGTTAGCGTGCGATAACGGGAACAGTTAGCATAAGTAATACGCAACTTTGATTATTTGATACTTGTTTTTATCGACAAATGTTACGAACGCGACAAATGTTGATGGCAAGTATTAAAATCCATGGGTTTTAGGTTAAAAAAATGGTTAAAATCCTAGCATAAAATGTTAGCATGCTAACGTTAGCATGTGATAATGGGAAGAGTCTTGTTTTTATCGACAAATGTTACGAACGCGACAAATGTGGCTGCAAGATGGCGGCAAGTATTAACATCCAAGGATTTTAGGTTAAAAAAATTGTTAAAATCCTAGCATAAAATTTTAGCACGTTAACATTAGCATGTGATAATGGGAAGAGTCCTGTTTTTATCGACAAATGTTACGAACACGACAAATGTGGCTGCAAGATGGCGGCAAGTAATAAAATCCATGGGTTTTAGGTTAAAAAAATAGTTAAAATCCTAGTATAAAATGTTAGCACGCTAACGTTAGCATGTGATAATGGGAAGAGTCTTGTTTTTATCGACAAATGTTACAAACGCGACAAATTTGGCTGCAAGATGGTGGCAAGTATCAAAATCCATGGGTTTTAGGTTAAAACAATAGTTAAAATCCTAGCATAAAATGTTAGCATGCAATAATGGGAAGAGTTAGCATACTTGCAAGATCGAGAAAAATACCAAAATCCGCGCATTTCAGGTTCGAATGATTAAAACGAGCTAAAATGCTAACTTGAATGTTAGCATGCTAACATTAGCATGATGACATGGCAGAAGATAGCATACCTCTAAGATATGCGTGTTGACCACGAGATAATTGCTTGTAGGTGCTCACAATAATTCTAGAGTTAAGCTCACAACGCAATATGTTGAATGATGCGGACACGTTTGTTACTGGATGCTTTCTAATATGTTCCTGCCCTGGAGACTTTGTATGTGTAAGTAATACTTTGATTATTTGGTACTTGTTTATGTCGATTAATGTTATGAATGTGACAAATGTTGTTGCAAGACTAGTATCAAAATACATGGTTTTTAGGTAAAAAAAAATAGTTTAAATCCTAACATAAACTATTAGCATGCTAACATTAGCATGTTGTAACGGGAACTGTTAGCATCCAGCAAGATGGACAAAAGTATCAAAATTCTTTAACATTTTAGGTTTAGATGATTAAAACGTGTTAAAATGCTAACACGAACCGTTAGCATGCTAACGTTAGCATGATGACATAGAAAAGGTTAGCGCACGTCTAAGATATGCGTGTTAGCCACGAGCTAATCACAATAATTCACAAAGTTAAGCTCACAACCCAGTATATTGAATGATGCGGACACGTTTGTTACTGGATACTTTCTAATGCGCTCTTGCCTTGGAGACGTTGCACATGTGAGTAAGACGCTGCACACCCACCCTCAGTGAGTGTTTGATGAGCTCCAATTATGACAGCAGCTGGCTGCTTCACAGTTCATCTTTTATTAAGAGGATTATAATTATCAGCACATGGAGCTCACTCGCTACTTATTGTTACATTTTCTTTTGTTCCACCTCCACTTCAACCGCAGCTCTCCACGTGTTGGCAGCACTCGTGCATCCAAGACACAATTATCCTGCTCCTTACCCGTGTACTTTTGTTGGTGCACACCCATTTCCTCCGTACCACCGTGCAATATATGAATGTGTAATACATACATACATACACACGGATACTACTACTGTATTACTGTATGTATGTAAAATACATACATACATACATACATACATACATACATACATACATACATACATACATACATACATACATACATACGGATACTACTACTGTACTAATGCATTATGTATAATACATACATACATACATACCAGTGACGTGCGGTGAGGTTCATGACTGGTGAGGCACTGACTTCATCACAGTCAGATTTACAAACATATGAACCCTAAAGAATATCTTATTTACCATTTGATTGGCAGCAGTTAACGGGTTGTGTTTAAAAGCTCATACCAGCATTCTTCCCTGCTTGGCACTCAGCATCAAGGGTTGGAATTGGGGGTTAAATCACCAAAAATGATTCCCGGGCGCGGCACCGCTGCTGCCCACGGCTCCCCTCACCTCCCGGGGGGTGAACAAGGGGATGGGTCAAATGCAGAGGACAAATTTCACCACACCTAGTGTGTGTGAGACAATCATTGGTACTTTAACTTAACTTTAACTTTACACATACAAACTGTAGCACACAAAAAAGCACATTTAATAAAAAAAAAACGTTATTATGGTCTTACCTTTACTTATAAGTGCGGGAACAGTGGTGTTCGTGTTGGAAGAGTTGTGAATGAATGAAATATGAAATCCGTGCTGCAGTCTGCAGGTGTACCTAATGTTGTGTCCCTGTCCGCGACTCCTGCAGCGCGAGCATTGTTGTTTTTGCACTTTTTGGCTTCTTGTTAAGTGACTTTTTTTTTGGTGGATTCGGTCTTGCACGTGGAGGGTTTGGGTGTGGGCTTTGGTTGGTGTGGCACTCCCGTCGGGCGGTGCATTCTGCGGCGGAGCTGCTTGGCACCAGGAGGCGGGGTTATGAGGCGAGCCTCCCACAGTGCGTTTGTCTTTCCATGATGGCTGGTGAGGCCGTGCCTCCCCTGCCTCTAGTGACGGCACGCCACTGATACATATATATATATGGATACTAGTAATGTATTACTGCATGTATGTATGTATAATACATACATACATGCATACATACATACGGATACTACTACTGTACTACTGCATTATGTATAATACATACATACATACATACATACATACGGATACTAGTAGTGTATTACTGCATGTATGTATGTATTATATATACATACATGCATACATACATACATACGGATACTACTACTGTATTACTGCATGTATGTATAATACATACATACATAGATACATACATACGGATACTAGTAGTGTATTACTGCATGTTTGTAAAATACATACATAATACATACATACGGATACTACTACTGTATTGCTGCATGTTTGTAAAATACATACATACATACGGATACAACTACTGTATTACTATGTGCATGTATAATACATACATACGTACATACATATGGATACTACTACTGTATTACTATGTGTATGTATAATACATAAATTCACACATACGGATACTACTACTGTATTACTGTGTGTATGTATAATACATACATACATACATATGGATACTACTATTGTATTACTGTGTGTATGTATAATATGTACATACATACATACATACATACATACATACATATGGATACTAGTAGTGTATTACTGCATGTATGTATAATATATACATACATGCATACATACATACATACGGATATGGTACTGTATTATTGCATGTATGTACAATACATACATAAATACATACATACGGATACTACTACTGTATTACTGCATGTATGTACAATACATACATACATACATACATACGGATACTACTATTGTATTACTGTGTGTATGTATAATATGTACATACATACATACATACGGATACTAGTACTGTATTACTGCATGTATGTACAATACATACATACATGCATACGGATACTACTACTGTATTACTGCATGTATGTACAATATATACATACTGTACATACGTACATACATACATATATACATACGAATACTAGTACTGTATTACTGCATGTATGTATACTAAATACATACATACATACATACATACATACATACATACATACATACGGATACCACTACTGTATTACTGCATGTATGTACAATACATACATACATATGTACTTACGTACATACATACATATAGAAACTACTACTGTATTACTGCATGTATGTACAATACATACATACGTACATACATACATATAGATACTACTACTGTATTACTGCATGTATGTACATTACATACATACATACACACATACATACATACATACATACATACATACATACATACATACATACATACATACATACATACATACATACATACATATGTATACAACACGATGCAGTGTTGTGTGAACCTACCAGAGAGAGAGAGCGTCTCTCCAGGCTACCTTTGCTCATCACGCTGCTCTTCCGGGACTCGCCGGTGAAGCTCCGCCTCTCCGAGGAGTGTGACCTCCGGGACCCCAGCTCCAGGTGACCGTTGGGCGTCAAGCTACAGATCCTGGGGTCTGGAAGAAGGCAGTAAAACAAAACAAAAGTGAGGGGATGACATACTCTGCCAAGTCCTGTTAATAATCATGTTAAAGTCCAACTGGGGAGGAACATCTAGTCCCCGGACACAATAAGTTGAATGATGCGGACACGTTTGTTACTGGACATTTTCTGCCTCAGAGTCATTGTATAGGTAATTAATATGGAACCGTTATTATTTAATACTTGTTTATATTGACAAATGTGCTGTTTTACACTGCAATATTGAGGAAATCATTATTACATATGTCTAGCTTGTGTGCTATTGTGTGCTTAGCTGCGGTGTAGCTGCTAGCTCCTAGTAGCCTATAACCTACCATGTTTGTCTTTTGGTAAATGACTTGTTAACTAAAAAAAATGTATACAAACATGTATTTACGTGTATATATTTGCATATTTTTGTTTTATGAAAATGGAAAAAAAAAAAAAAAAAAAAAAAAAAATCTTATTAAATGTATAATTTAAAGTCCACATTACCACTTAAGTTCTCACTAAGTTAAATCGAAAAAAAGATCAATCATATTAAAAACTAAAAATATTGTACCATTTTTTGGTAAATCCATATAGAAGTTATTTCAACCATGTGACTCCTTAAAATTAACATTTAACATATATACAGTACACAAATTAAAAAAAAGTTTATTCCAAAAAAAGTAAAATAAATAAAAATGTATAAAAGACGATAAATACAATTTGAAATTTTTTTTTTTTTTTTACAAATATTGTACCATTTTTGGGTAAATCCACATAGGAGTTATTTCAACCATGTGACTCCTCTCGACCAATCAGTGAAGAAGGTTAAAATTAACATTTAACACATATACTGTATGCCAATTTAAAAAAAAAGTATTCTAAAAAAAAAAAGGAAAATAAATAAAAACATATAAAAGACGATAAATACAATTTGAAAAATAAAAAAATAAAATTTGACAAATTTTGTACCATTTTTGTAAATCCACATAGACACTTAAGCTCTCACTTAAAGGTATTTGAATCATGTGACTCCTCCCAGCCAATCAGTAAAGAAGGCTAACAATAACAATGGCTGTTTGTCCAATGTTATCTATACAGTTTGTCAATAAAATGTATTTAAAAAAAGTGAAATAAATAAAAATGCAAATTAAAATAAATGAAAATTTGGCTTTGAATAGTGTAAACTGTTAGCATGCTAACATTAGCATGTCACAACGGGACTGGTTAGCATACTTGCAAGATAGAGAAAAGTATCAAAAGCCACACATTTCAGGTTCAAATGATTAAAATGAGCTTAAATGCTAACTTTAAATGATAGCGTACTAACATTAGCATGATGACATAGAAAAAAGATATGTGTGTTGGCCACGAGATAATTGCTTGTTGGTGCTCACAATAATTCAAGAGTTAAGCTCACAACGCAATATGTTGAATGATGCGGACATGTTTGTTACTGGATAGTATTTAATATGCTCCTGCCTTGGAGACTTTGTACGTGTAAGTAATACGCAACTTTAATTATTTGATACTTGTTTTTATTGACAGATGTTAAAACTTTTTTCCTAGCATAAACTGTTAGCACGCTAACGTTAGCATGGCATAAGGGAACAGTTAGCATACTTGCAAGATGGAGAAAAAGTACCAAAATCCTCACATTTTATGTTAAGATGATTAAAACGAGTTAAAATGTCAACACACGAGCCGTTAGCATGCTAACGTTAGCATGATGACATAGAAAACTTTAGCGGGATTTTAAGATACGTGTGTTGGCCACGAGATAATTGCTTGTAGGTGCTCACAATAATTCTAGAGTTAAGCTCACAACGCAATATGTTGAATGATGCGGACACGTTTGTTACTGGATACTTTCTAATACGCTCCTGCCTTGGAGACTTTGTACGTGTAAGTAATACGCAACTTTGATTATTTGATATTTGTTTTTATCGACAAATGTTAAAACAATTTTTTTAAAATCCTATCATAAACTGTTAGCACACTAACATTAGCATGTCATAATAGGAACAGTTAGCATACTTGCAATATGGAGAAAAAGTATCAAAATCCTCACATTTTATGTTAAGACGATTAAAACGAGTTAAAATGCTAACACAAATCGTTAGCATGCTAACGTTAGCGTGATGACATAGAAAGCGTTAGCGTGATTTTAATATATGTGTGTTGAATGATGCGGACACGTTTGTTACTGGATACTTTCTAATACCCTCCTGCCTTGGAGAATTTTTACGTGTAAGTAATACGCAACTTTGATTATTTGATACTTGTTTTTATCGACAAATGTTAAAAAAGGTTAAAACAATGGTTTAAATCCTAGCATAAACTGTTAGCACGCTAACATTAGCATGTCATAACGGGAACAGTTAGCATACTTGCAAGACGGAGAAAAAGTATCAAAATCCTCACATTTTAGGTTAAGATGATTAAAACGAGTTAAAATGCTAACACGAGCCGTTAGCATGCTAACGTTAACGTGCTAACATTAGCATGTTGACATAGAAAAAGTGATTTTAAGATATGTGGTTGGCCACGAAAAAATTGCTTTGTGGTGCTCACAATAATTCAAGAGTTAAGCTCACAACGCAATATGTTGAATGATGCGGACACGTTTGTTACTGAATAGTATTTGATATGCTCCTGCCTTGGAGACTTTGTAGGTGTAAGTAATACGCAACTTCGATTATTTGACACTTGTTTTTATCGACAAATGTTTAAAAAAATGTTTTTTTCAATCCTAGCATAAACTGTTAGCACGCTAACATTAGCATATCATAAGGGAACAGTTAGCATACTTGCAAGACGGAGAATAGTATCAAAATCCTCACATTTTAGGTTTAGATGATTAAAACGAGTTAAAATGCTAACACGAACCGTTAGCATGCTAACGTTAGCAGGATGACATAGAAAGCATTAGCGTGATTTTAATATATGTGTGTTGAATGATGCGGACACGTTTGTTACTGGATACTTTCTAATACCCTCCTGCCTTGGAGAATTTTTATGTGTAAGTAATACGCAACTTTGATTATTTGATACTTGTTTTTATCGACAAATGTTAAAAAAGGTTAAAACAATGGTTTAAATCCTAGCATAAACTGTTAGCACGCTAACATTAGCATTTCATAACGGGAACAGCTAGCATACTTGCAAGACGGAGAAAAAGTATCAAAATCCTCACATTTTAGGTTAAGATGATTAAAACGAGTTAAAATGCTAACACGAGCCGTTAGCATGCTAACGTTAACGTGCTAACATTAGCATGTTGACATAGAAAACGCGATTTTAAGATATGTGTGTTGGCCACGAGATAATTGCTTTGTCGTGCTCACAATATTTCTAGAGTTAAGCTCACAACGCAATATGTTGAATGATGCGGACACGTTTGTTACTGGATACTTTCTTATACGCTCCTGCCTTGGAGACTTTGCATGTGCATGTTAAAATACAAAATGTTTGGATATGTATGTTGGCAACGAGATAACTGCTTTTTGGTGCTCACGATAATTCTAAAGTTAAGCTCGCAACGCAATATGTTGAATGATGCGGACACGTTTGTTACTGGATACTTTCTAATACGCTCCTGCCTCGGAGACTTTGATTATTTTATACTTGTATTCATCGACAAATGTTGAAAATGAACATTTGACATGTTGAAGGACTGCCTGTATCGCACATTTGACATGATTTGTTGCTGATATCGGACCAGTATCGGACACATTTGTGTACGATGTAAAAAAAGAAATACGAATCTCACCGGACAGTTTTATGGAATCGTGCCTCTCGCTCTCGTCAAAGTTGGAAGAGGAGCGGTCGTCGTCCGAGTAGGAGTGGGTGGCGTCGCCCTGGTGCACACAAGGAAGGTCAGTTGCGGTGAAAAACGACCTACACGACTCCTTTACTGGACGTGGGCTAAAACTAGCAGGATCAGGACTTGAGTCTCTCCTCACCTCCGCCTGGAAGCCCTCCACCAAGATGGCCACCAGCAGGTTGAAGAGGACGTAGTTCCCAAAGGTCATCAGGGCCACGAAGTAGAGCGCGGCCAGGGGCGAGGTGGCCGCCATGCCGTTGTACAGGACGGCGTTCCAGTCCTCCTGGGTCAGGATCTGACCACGCAACCACCGTGTCGGTCAGGGCACGGCAAACCTCCGCCAAGGCCCGAATACTCTTAAACATGTCCAACTAACTAATTGGTACTGACAGAAAGACTTTGACCAGGCGCTATTTCACCTCAACATTTTAAAAATGACCCCAAAAAATGTTGAAACATTATTAGTTTGTTTATATCAATAATATAATAATAATAACAAGGAAATGTGTATACACAGTATATATATATATATATATATATATATATATATATATATATATATATATATATATATATATATATATATATAT